>NW_022995170.1:107600-239157 GCF_008704595.1 Diutina rugosa
CCACGGGGCGAACATAAATGCGGGAATGATCTCGACGGAAAAAAAAAAAACACAACTTTGTTTGGTTAACAGAACACGCTTTCCGTTGGCCGTGCTCAGCTTTGATTGACCCTATATATACACAATGTTCCGCGCTGGCAGAGGATTGGCGGGTATGGTCCCGCGCACCCGGGCGGTGGTGGCAATGACGACGATGGCGCTGAGGGTGGTGGCGACGGCGCCGCGGATGGTGGCGCTGCGGATGATGGCGCTGCCGGCGGCGGCGCCCGTTCAGTGGCGGCGGGGGTACTCGGTGATTAGCGCCAGCCCCGAAGCCGAGGTCTACCACTACGACCAGGTGAAGCGGTTGGCGACCCACCCGGACCCGCACACGGTGTTGGTCGACGTGCGCGAGCCCGTCGAGTACGAGGAGGGCCACATCCCCGGCGCCGTCAACTTGCCGTTCAAGCTGTCGCCGGGGGCGTTGGGGTTGTCCCCCGACGACTTTCTCGACGCCTTCGGCTTTAACAAGCCCGACGCCAACGACCTCTTGGTGTTCTACTGTCTCGGCGGCGTGCGGCTGACGGCGGCGGAGGAGTTGGCCGACACGTTTGGCTACAAGCACCGCGCCAACTACGTCGGCTCCTGGGAGGACTGGGTCGCCCACGAGAACCAGTCGTCGCTGGCGTGAACCGCGGCGGCCGTCGTATATAAACATACCTTGTTAATAGCTAATCATGATCATACCATAAAAAAGAAAACACTTAAACCCGAGAGCCTATTTGAACCCGTCGCCTTCGAGCGCCCGCATCTCTTGACCCAACCGCCGTTTGCGTTTGCGTTCCACCGCCTTTTCCCGTTGTTTCGGCGTCATTTGCTCGAAGCGGGCTTTCTGTAAGAGCTTACGCTTATCGCTATTTTTAAGGTAAAACGGTTTCAGCCCCTCGCCTTGTTTCAGCACCCGCAGCTTAAATTCACGGAGCACCTGGCGGTCGCGGTCTTTGGCACGTAACGAGTCGAGGCGCAGCTGGAGCGATTTCGCCTGGTACTCGAGCTGGCGGCGGTCGTAGTCGGCAAGCGCCCCCGGTGGTTGTTTCAAAAGCCGTTTCACCTCGGCAATTTCTGATTCACGATACTCGTCAAGAAACGCGTAGTTGGCGCGCGCCTGCGCCGCGTCGGCCTTGCCATAGGCAGCGTCAAACCGGATATCCTGGTAGAGCTTGCTCGGGTTGTATTTGGGGTTGATGTCGAGGCCGTGGATCGGGCGCACCACCGACACTTTCTTCTTCGTCAGCAGGCGGGCGGGGGCGTGCTTGTGGCGCTTTCTCAGCGCCAGCGCCAGCGCCAGCGACAGCGCCAGCGACAGCGCCGACGTCAGCTCCTCCGGGGGCGCGTCGCTGTCGCTGTCGCTGTCGTCGTCGTGGGATGAGTCGTTAGCGCTGGCGCCGCCGCGGCGCCGCGGTGGCGCTAGCTGCTTGCGGGCGGTGTTGAGGGCACCAAACGAAAGCGTGGCCATGTCGTCGTCGCCGTCGCCCTCCGACGACGGCGGCGCAAACCGTAGGTCGTCGTCGTCGTCGCTGGCGTCGTGGTACTTTTGCGGCGTCACTCGCTTCATGCTCATCTCATGGCGCGCCGCACCACCATCACCAAAAGCGCCCCCGTCGCCGCACCAACCGCACCAACCGCACCAAATCCACCGAAAAAAGCGCCAAAGAAATAACACCATCAAAGACACGATTACGATGAGAGATACACAGTAGACACCCAGGTGACTCTCTGCCCAGGGCTATTAGTGACTCTCTGCTTAATACATTGGTACTACAGGTGACTCTGTCAATACTATGGGGCCGCTGTCCCCGGGGTGTCTTTGCTAAGGGTCGCTAGGGGTGTCTTCGCCAGGTGTCGCTAAGTGTGGCGGTATTCGGAAGCGGGTTCCGCACCACCCCACCGCACGCTCGCCGCGAGCGCTCTCGTCCGAATCTCGCCACGACACGGAAACTTCCCCTAGAGCCCCCCGGGACCCTCCGGCACTCACCCCAGCCTGCGGCTCCGGGGGCTATTATCCTCGGCGGTTCTAGCGCCCTCCAAACGGCCTCCACACGGCCTCCAAAGTGTAAGTACCAACGGGGAATAACCACCACTGACCCACACCCCTAGCTAGTGCCAATTGCCGGCGGCCCCCTCCGTGTAATAGTGTAGCGACCACTTGTCATAGTCTCTTCAAGCGCCTCAGTAGGGGTGCGGCAACCCCCGGGCGCACCCATAATACCATACGATAGACACCCGACCACCCCCCCTAAACGCGGGGCCACGACGCGGGATCACGACTCCGTGGCTAGATACGCTATGTCTGGTCCTAATCTCGTCAATGGACGACCGCTACATACCTCTCATTAGCCTCAATTGTCTGGTTGATAGCTGGTTCAGTGGTAGTGGTGGTGGTGCCCCACTCGTGGAAAAACCCGCACCGCTCTCCGCTGGGCAGAGGTGCACGTGCAGAGAGGGGAAGACGTCAACCACCGCGGCGAGCGGGTCCCCCCCCCCACCCACAACACTAGCAGAACCACAGGATTATAATAAACAATTCTAGCAGTAATGGAACTCAATTGACCAGTAGTAGCCAATTGACCAGTAATAGCCAATTGATTAGGAGTAGCCAATTGATTTGTAGCGTGGTCCGCGGGGGCCGGAGGTGTTCGGAGCAGACAGCACCGAGGATCGCCCTCCGACGCCTACGCACCCTCGGGTGGCCGTTAGTGGCAGCGGCCCACAGTATGCTGCGGTGCAGCAACCCCTCTTTGGCTCTATTTCCCCACCTGTATACAAGCACCCTACCCATGGACGGCGGCCCCCCGCTCTGTATAAATACACTTTTCACCGCCACGCAGTGCCGCCGTAGCTTCCCCCCCTACTATGTTGAGATCTTGCGTGCAAAGAGTAAGCAGAATCCCCCCGAGAAAAGCTATGATTATTACCCATTACTAACGATAGACATTTAAGCGTCATTTGAACCTCCAGGAGTTCCGGCTGGCGCAGTTGTTGAAGCAGTACGGCGTCGGCGTCCCCCGTGGGGTGCCGGCGTTTGACGGTGCCGACGCCGCCAAAGCGGTGAAAACCTTGCAACAGGAAACGGGGAAACCGGACGTCATGGTCAAGGCCCAGGTGTTGTCGGGTGGCCGGGGCAAAGGCCACTTTTTGAACCACCCGGAGTTGAACGGGGTGCGCCTGGTGCTGAGTGCCGAGGAGGCGCTGAAGTTGGCCGACGCCATGATCGGCTCCAAGCTCGTCACCAAGCAGACCGGCGCCGGCGGCAAGACGGTGCTGGCGGTGTACGTGGTGGAAAAGGAAGGCACGTTGACCGAGGCCTACCTCGCCATCATGTTTGACCGGGCGCTGCAGAAGCCGTTGATCATCGCCCTGGCCCAGGGGGGGATGGACATCGAGGGCGTCGCCGCAGAAAACCCCGACGCCATCAAGACGTTCACCATCCACTCGTTTGACGGCGTCCCCGACGACCAGGCCAAGGAAATCGCCCTGGTGTTGGGGTACTCCCCCGAAGCCCAGGCGCAAGCGGCGGCGGCGGTGCAAAACTTGTACAAATTGTTCATTGAGCGTGACTCGACCCAGGTGGAAATCAACCCGTTGACGGAGACTCCTGACCACCAGGTGATGGCGATGGACGCCAAGCTCAACTTTGACGACAACGCCGCCTTCCGCCAGGAAGAGGTGTTCTCGTGGCGCGACCCCACCCAGGAAGACCCCGACGAGGTCGAGGCGGCGCTGTACGGGCTCAACTTCATCAAGTTGGACGGCAACATCGCCAACATCGTCAACGGCGCCGGGCTTGCCATGGCCACCATGGACATCATCAAGTTGTACGGGGGCAAGCCCGCCAACTTCTTGGACTGCGGCGGCACCGCCACCCCGGAAACCATCGAGAAGGCGTTTGAACTCATATTGAGAGAACCGTCGGTCAACGCCATCTTGGTCAACATCTTTGGCGGCATTGTCCGCTGCGACTACGTCGCCGAAGGGTTGATCGGGGCGTCGAAAAAGCTCAACCTCGACATCCCCGTCGTGGTGAGATTGCAAGGCACCAACATGCAAAAGGCCAAGCAGATGATCCAGGAGTCGGGGCTCAAGTTGTACCCGTTCGAGGACTTGGACCCCGCCGCGGAAAAGGTCGTGGCCCTCGCCCCGCCTTCGTGATGACCCTCGTGTATGTACGATAAGCTTTATAGACGAATCCGATGATATTGACAATGACGCTAACAATCCTAACCAGTCCGCAAGGACTGGTAACGCACCATCAACCGTAACCCCATTAAAGTGAGTGGATTATTTCCCATTGGAGTTTCCTGACAACGACAAACAGCGATGACAATGAGTTGTAGACACCGGACTAGGCAGACCTTCTGGACATGAAAATACTGATGAACAAACTCTTTATTTCAACAATCTGGTGAGTAACGGTACAACTTCCATATAGACAAAGGTAAATATTCCCAGTAACCCTAATTACGTAGAGGACATTCAGACGTAATTGATTGAAACAGAACGTTCACCACTTCGACATCAGAGTTTGCAAAAGCCTGCTCTGCCATTTGACTCAATTTTCCCGCAATCGTTCTTGCTCAAGTTGTGAGTGATAGTTACTTTCCTCGTATAGCTAGGGTGTTTTTGTCGATCTACGGGTACCTGGCATTTTCTACCATGGATACAGTTTGTCGGGCATTCATTCATGGATTTCGCTAGCTTCGGATCCTCAAAAAAGGACCAAACTCCTCATATATCGTCTGGCTTTTCTAGTTTGCAGTACGCCGTTTTGTTCAGAGGTGTTGCAACCACGCGAGGGTGGCTTCGAGTTCGCCCTTGAGGTATTTGGGGATTTTCCCCTGGAAGTTGGCCCCTTTGCCGCCGCCCTTGATGTTGGAGAGCGTCTGCTTCATCTTCGCCGCCAATTCTTCGCACCGGGGGCCCATGATCTTCACTTGGCCCCCCAACCCGTTGGCGTATTCGCCGTTGATCATCACCACCGTTTTCTCCGCCAACTGGAAGGCGTGGCTTTTGGCGTGAGTGGTAAGCTCCCGCTGTAATGCTTGGAAAAATTGCCCGTCATTGTCGGCGCGGTAAGTGTAGACGGCGTCCGCCGTGGCCAACGTGGCGAGGATGCGGGTGGCTTCGTTGGCGGCCAACTCCTTCAAGAGGGCCAGCTCGCGCGCCACCAGCTTCTTAAGCAACTGGTTGGTCTGGACGGCTTTATCGTGCAACCCGTCGAGCGGCGCCGACAACTCGGCCCCCACCGCCTTCAACGTGGTGTGCTCGTCGCGTAAGCACGACGCCACCCGCCCGCCGCAGACAAAGTGGAGGCGCGAGTGACCCCCGCGGACGTTGGTCTGGTGCAAAAGGGCGACGCTCTGGATCTGGCTCGTGTTGGCGAGATGGGTGCCGCAGCACGGGTTGGCGTCGAGGTCGCCGATTGTCACCACCCGGATGATCCCCTCCGCCTGATCGTAGTCGTCGGGCACTTTACTGGTGTCGACATTGTCGAGCTCGTCGCCGGTGACCACCCGGATGGGGAGGGCGTCGAAAATCGCCTGGTTGACTTCGTCGCTCACTTTGGCCACCAACGCGTCGTCAAGCGGCCGCTCGACCTCAAGGTAGTTGATCGTGTCTCCCATCGACCAGCTCAAGGTGGGGAGCTGGTGTTTGTCAAGCACCGCCGACAAGAGGTGCTGGCCGGTGTGCTGTTGCATGATGTCGAGGCGGCGGCGCCAGTTGACGGCGACGACGACCTCGGCGCCGACGTCCAACGGTTCCTTGGTGATGTGGAGCGCCTTGAGTTTGTCGCGGATGACGCTGTCGACGGCGACGGTCTTGTTTGGGGACATGGTGAGGGTGCCGTGGTCGCACGGCTGGCCGCCGCCTTCGGGGAAAAGCACCGTGTCCTTGAGCTCGACGGCGTAGCCACTCGTGGTTTTGGAAAGCGGGTACTTGGTCGAGGCGGTGACCGTGGTTTTGAGCGAGCGGAGAAACAGGTCCCGCTGGCACGCGAGCCCGCCGACGATGGCTGACATGGTGGTGGTTGGTACGGTCGTCGCATATTTGGTGATGTTTATATGCAGGACGACTAACTATAATGAATCCACAACGTAAAGGATAATCAGCACCACAAGCAACTGGAGACGGCCGAACGTGTCTGACAATCTCGCAAACATCAACTGGGCCACCGCCGCCACCACCCCGCGAACTACATTCACGGTAGCGTAGAGGGAATGGGTGCGATACGACAGCGCTGCCATCGCTTGGTACACCGAATGCATCGTTCGTTCGAGCCGAAACGAGTAGGCAACGAGAAAGATGCCAAAGAAGAACGCAATCCGAGCCACCGGGTGTTTGTACTGGCTCAGTAAGATCTTGATCTTTTTGACCATAAAATCGGTCAGCCTCGAAGTTGCGTACGGCATGCTTTTTGGAAGGGTTCAATAGCATCAACGATGCTATTTAAGTGGTCGACAAAACCCCCTGTAGCTCGTCACCTAAGCCTTGGGTCTTGGCTCTCGCAATAATGGTACATCGGCGTGCAGTATCTGTTCCATCAGTTCCACTCTTTAGCTATTGATAGTATAGCTAGGATTTGGGGTGTAAGTTTGCCATCACTCAGTCATTTTGTTTGGTAGCTCCGGGTATTGATAATTCACAAGTGGGTATTGTTACATACTTGATTGCGGACGTTATATGTGAATGGGCGCGCGGCGTTATTGACGGAACCGTTTATGACCAAAATTTGCGACGTCAAAACGAAGCAAATGCATTTGATTATCGAGATAAATGGGTTGCTTGTAATAACATATAGAAGGGGTTTGCCTTAAATTTCGATGTTGGTAAGGTTTATTAGTTTGGTATCAATCGCAGTCACCATCTTCAAGCGAAAAGTGTATCATGTAAATCTGAAGTCGGAACCCTTTTTACTAGGATCATGAACCACACTGTTCGGTTTTGTTTTGAGCAAAAATTCTTTCTTTACGGGAGTGCCTGCACCGACCTTCAGTCGAGGCTGTGAAAAATTTACATTTCGAATTTTCCGAAAGTCCACTCGAATTAGGCCTCGACTCGTGTGGCAGATAGATGTAGCTCCGACAAGTGAAGACTATAATGAATTGGCATTTCAGAAATCGGGATTAGTTGCAACTAGAACGTCAGGAACCTTGCGCTCAACAACTATAATTCATTACGAGCTAGATGACACTTACAACCATGTTCTCGACTGATGATAATTTTATCAAAATCTATGACATCTATCTGCATAAGGACGGCTCACGAGAGCAAGGCGAAGGTGGATTTACCGTCGCACTTGCCGTTACCAGCGTTGAGCACGTAGGTTTGCGGGGGGCTGCCTTCCAGCAGACCCAAGCACCAGTTGAAGTTGTTGCCGTAGCCGAGCTTGCCGTCGCTGCCACGGTTGAATTGGAAGTCAGATGGTTGGAACAGCGAGCCACAGGCGAACGCCCCGGTGGCGTCGAGACCGCAGTAGCCCTTGGACGACTTGATGTTCAGCCCACCGTATTCAGCTTCCGCGAACAGGAACGTGGCACAGGTACCCAGTTCGTAGTATTTGCCGTTGCTGATCAAGCACCCGGCTTTACCATCAGCCTTAATCGATCCCTTAGAAGGGGTACCGGTAGGGCTAGGGCTACCGCCACCAGTAGTAGTGGGTTGAGACGATTTGCCCTTAGGGACCCACTTGATACCCGAAGCAGGGCATCCCAGGTTGGAGAGAGCGTCGATGGGGACAAATTGCTCGCCCAAGATCGACCCCTTCAAGTGGTGGAAGTACCACACTTCGTTTAAGGCGTTGTTGCTGTCGCACTTGAAGTAGACCTTGTTGCCGCCGAAATGCTTGTCCAAGGCGTCCTGAATCTGCTGCTTAGTGTAAGTCTTGGTGGTGGAAGGGGTAATGCCTTCAGCGGTCAAGAAGTCGTAAGTGGGGTACTTTTTGAACAAGTCGACGGCGATCTTAAAGTAGTCGTAAATGTTCTGGTTGTGGGTGGGGTTGGTGTAGCACTTGGGCTTGAGCGTCAGGATGCAGGTGCCGTGCTTGTTGAACTCGTGCACCCACAAGTTCTCGTCGTCGCCCTTGTAGTCCTTCCACGTCTTCGTCATGTAGTCGTACAACTCGGAGTCGCCGAACTGGCCGACGATGATCAGCTCGACGGTGCCGTCGATGTTCAAGCTCGAGTCGCAGAACTGCTCGTAGGAGCCGTCGCAGTTGTCGGGCCACAACCCGTGCAACGTCCACTCGTCCTCGGCGCCTACCGAAGGCGAGTAGTCCCAGAATTGCGTCTGCAAAAGCACGCCGCCGGGGGTTTCAAAGCAGCAGGTGTCGACATCGGAATTGGAGTTGGTACACAGCAACGGCGGGTCGGCAGGACACTGGGGCCCGTTGGAAGCGAGGTCGCGGACGACGCCACCAAGCACCGCCTGGGTGGAAAGCGAGAGCACAAGTGCCAGTTTGAGCATGATAATAACAACGAGGGGAGCGGCAACCATTGGCCACGGGATAATCTGCAGTTTAAGTAGTGAACGGGAGGAAGGAAAGGCGGAAATTGGGAAACGGCGAGCGGGTATTCGGCACGTTGTGACGCTTGCCTCCTTTGGCGCGCGCGCGCGTGGTGCCTGGAACTAGCCCTGCATATAGTTGCAGGACCCAACGTGGGTGACTTAATTCAGTCGGTGAACATCAGCCACCAACCCCACGGTAAGTGAGGTAAAATCAAGCAAATAAGTGGGAAATCACCGTTTAAAAACACCTAGTTATACTGTCGGGGTAAATTTATCAAGGGATTTTCCTCTAGTTTTCTCTCAGTGGAGCCCGCTGGGGATGAGGCCCCACGTTGGCAAACAATAGGGTGCCGTAGAAGTGCCGTAGCCATGTGGGATGCACCATACGCAACAACTTTTAGCGAGCCATATCCGCCGTGCGGTATGGACGCTGTGATAAGCACTAGGCGAGCGTCGCCATCATTGGCTGGGTCATAACGGCCAAAGATGCACCAGCAAGGGGGCACACCATTGCCCTGCCAAACACGTGAGCAACCGAGCCGTTCCGATTGTCTGAGGGGCGTGCTGCGTCTTGGAATTTCGTAATATTGGTCCGATTTGGGGTGGGGTTGTGGTCACCGCCAAAGGAGGCCCAGCGGGGTCAGTGGCACCATGTGCCACACGTGGAGCGCAACCCCGACATATAGTAGGCTGGCAAAGCGGCCGTAGACAACATTGTGCACCACCAGCGTCGCCATCGCCCGCTCGTAGCGGCCCAGGCGCTTGGCCACAAGGTACCAGGGGATGAGCATCCCTCGGACTACTACCAACCGCCACACGATAATCCTGGTTCTCAAGAGCCATCGTAGGAGTAATGAAAGCATATTGGGCCTTGATTGAGTTTCCTTTTGGTTCAAAAGGTGGATTCAGTGTCTGGAGGGAGGTTCCCCGCAAACCCCCTATTTAGGGGAAGGGTCCGAACCAGACACCGCGATCAAGCGTTTATTGGGAATTGAGGTAACTGAAGGAAATGATGATACATAGGGAGTGGTTATGGTTTTGGAAATTCAGGTAGTGGTGGCTCTTTTATAGAAAGATCATCGCCACAACGTGCTTTAGCCACAACTGGAATCCAGTACAGGGTTCACGGAGCCACACTATTTTACTGGTTGTCTTTGACAGTAATTTAAGCAACCACGACCAAGATTTATACAGAATTGGTCCAGAAACCATTCTCTATGATGTCTGGAAGTTGGTCATTCTACACTAATGAAGTCAATGATATCAATTAAAGTTACTCACAAAATCATTAGGGGTCCTCACGAAATTATTAGGGGTACTGACAAAAAGTTACTAGCGTTTTTTCATAGACACTTAGTTGGTAGGTTGAGGTTCAGGGTCAGGGATCTTATCGATCGTAGGTTCCACCAACGACGCCTGTTTGCCGTCAGCGGAGATCAGCGATTCCACAGCCACGGGGTTCTCGGGGTTCTCGGGGTCCACTTGCACGGTGGAGGCCAAGGGGACGTCTCTGACAAAGATACTACCGAAATAGTAGTCGAATTGGCGATTAAACGACGCACCGGCACCGGCATTACGAACGACAGGGACAACGGAAAACATGATGAAAAGCACAAACGACGCCACGAAGAGAAGCCATTGGACGATGGTCATGGCAATGGCGGCTTTACCAACCTCACAAAACGTCGTGTAGAACCGAGAGCAGCTGGCCGACCCAAACTGGTCCGCCATCACCCCAAACAGCGCCAACCAAAGCACCATGACGACAAATTCGCCGATGGCAGTGACGCCAACTCGACCAAAAACCACCAACAACGACGGTACCCACTGGGGCAAGCACACGACGACGAGCCACACCAACGAGATCACCAGCGTGGCGACAACGAGGTTATTGTAGTCCCACAGGAATTCGTCCACAAGCTTCGCGCCAAGCCCCAAGCACACGATGGAGAGGGCCAATTGGCAGCCTCGGATCACTTTGCTGTAAAGCAGTTTGTTCAACACCATTTTGATTAGTTTTTTGTTATCGGGGTATGAGAAAGGAAATATGGGTCGGGCGCGGCTGATATATGAGGGGGACGCTAGCCCCCAATATTCAGGGCGGCTATGGTGCGTTTCACACGGTGCGACTCGCATGAGAAAATAGCGCCAAAGAATGTGGAATTCGGGGTGGACAAGGCCGATACCACAACGAGGAAGGTAGTATCTAGTGGGTCAATGGCATGATTTCACTAAAGACACTGAATCAGAGGGTAAGGCTTGCCGTAGTCACGTCTAATCGGGTGGGGGGGACTCGTAAATATGTCGATGCATGCTGTGGGCTAGCCGCCTCGCTCACGTGAGCTTTAGGGAGTGACGCGAGCTTGGCGTTATGGTCATCAAGCCCGACAGCGGCTACGGAGACATGGCAACGGGAACGTATTGATAGTATATTAGTGGGGGTAATAATAGCCTAACCAGAAGAACTGAAACAAAGCAAGCGTAAAGTGCAAAACACCGTCAAATGCTACTCTTCGACGTCGATCGGCGGGTGCGTTTTCACGTAGACCTCGCCACAAAACACCCCGCCCGGGTAGAATGCGTTGTCTGTGACCAGTGTCCACAACGCAGGGAGACCCACCTGCGACAGGATTGGATAGACGATAAACGTGACGACGAGCGCTAGCGTGACGAGGAAAAACACCCACACCACGGTGGCGAAACCGGCAAGGGCTTTACCGATCTCGCACTTGGAATCGGTTTCCGTATAGGTGGCATCTCCCACAGTATTGACCACAGTACAGCTTTTGCTAGCGTAGTCCAGTAAGCTTATCGCCATGGCACAGAGCCAGAATATCAGCATGAGCACCTCGCCGACAAAGATGACGTGGGCCGGGTAGTACCGGATAATCGTGGCAAACCACATGGGGATGATCCACACGTAGGTGAGGATGGTGACGGCAAACACGAACGTGGTGTGCGGGTGGGCGAGCCCCAGGTCGATGCCGAGGGCGAGCCCCATGGCGATGATGGTGAACACGAACTGGCACAACCGGAGGACGCGGCCAAGGTACACGGGACCGAGCAAGTCCATGGCATGAGACAAACGGTAGTGGGATTTCGCACGGATGAGAAGGGTAATGGTTGGGGGGGATACGATCGCGTGCGCGGCGGTGGCAGTGGCTGATAGAATTGGGAGACGTGGTGGTAGGGGAATGTGGGGAGGAGGAGTTGTATTGATCAAAGTATTTGTTTATGGGTAGAGTTTTTGGTTAGGGAGATGTAAGATGAGGGGGGGGATGTAGGGGGGCAGTGCTTGGGACATCACACCCCCGTCGAGACTTCATTTTTTATGGAGGCGCGCGGGATGGAGTATTTATGTTTTCGCCGCATCGGTAAAGAGCGTGCATAGGCGAGCATGGCTGGTCCAGCCACGCTCCCCCGATCGATGTTTCCCGTAAACAGAAACACGGTTGAACATTTTGGAAGTGGTTGATAATTCTGTTTTTTTTTTTTGGTGTCATGGTTTGAAAAGCCTCCTAAAGGAGGTATAAAATCTGGCCTATAACAATGGGTAGCAGTGACAATAAATAAAACAATGCCCTAGTGAACAATCGTGTAAGAAAAAAAACAATGAAGTTTTTTTTCGTACGACAAAGTGAAAGGACAAGAAGACCCCCCATCACGCCTTTGAAAAGAAATTGACTGGTATTGAAAAGACTAGCGGCTATAATTCATAGAATATTGATTAATAATGAGACAGTAGTGCCAATATTGCTAGAGCCAGAGTGGTTGGATACTGAGAGCCTAATAGTAGTTGTTCATTTCTTCGTTACTTTTGTGCTTCGAGGGCTTCCTTAACCGCCTGGTGCATGTGGTCGGACAACTTGGTCAACCCGTCCTTGTTGCACACCCGATACATGTGGTTGCGGTCGTAGCTCTTGGGCACCATTTTCCCTTCCTTGTCGACCATGACGTAGCCAAACACCAGGTCCGGGTTCGGGGTGCGCGAGAACCGCGGCACCTCGCGGAAATCCCAGATGGGCATGAACGAGTCCGCCTGGGTGCCGGCCTCGCAGATGAAGGCGAAGTCGTCGGTGATGTGGTCTTTGAACATCAGGTGGAGGAAGTCGACAAACTGCTTGTTTTCCTCAAACTGCTCGGGGTCGATGGCGTGCGGGGTGCCCCCGACTTTGGTGCCCATGAGCATCGCGCTAGGGTCGGCGGAAAACAGGTACCCGTAGCGGTCGTTGCCCAAGTCGTGGACGTATACTTGGTCGTTGCTGATGTACGTCTGGACCCGCCGGACGAACGTCGTCGCCGGCGAGCGCATCCCCACGAAACGGCGAATCCCGATCATCATTGATTTGCTATCCTTGGTGGTGGTGGTAGTGCGACTTTGGCAAGATTCGTGCGATAGTTCGCACTACCAGGGAGAAAAGCTAGCAAAGTCTTCACGGGGCTCCTCCACTATTCCACTATGTGGCGATCACGGGGTCAAGCACCTTAACCCCACAGCAAGCAAACGGAACCCTCGGACTTACTTTGCTGTGTAGTCGTGTTTTGGTTCGGTGCCATTGGCGTTTGTTGTCGGGGCTAACGCCACCGGTTATAGAAAACATTCTAGACACTCATCCTTACTGGTTTTGACAATTGGTAAGTGTACGTATATTTTCGGCGCTAAGCGAAGCGTCTCCGTGGAACCAAAATTTGATAGCAAATTACTGAAAAAAAAAAGACTATCACCTATCAGAAACAAATTGAGATAAAAATGATTAGTAACATCCAATCATTACAATTTAAAACTACGCCTGAAACGGTTAAACCATTAAAACCCTGGTTTACCACCATCGCAGACGTGGATCGCTGCTGGCGATGCATGAGGACAAGGCACACCGTCACGGCGCATAACGGGCGCCGCTAGCCACGATTCCCCGAAGCGCCTTGGCGTTGCCTCACGGGGGCGGGCTTCCTTTCCCTACCTCGGCTTTATGTTTTTATGGCGTAGACATGTGTCACTGACCCGACGGAATTGGTTATGGCATGTTCCTCGTCTACGGAGATAGAGATCAGACGATTGCGGTGGCGGTAAACCCCGGAGGAGTCCAGACCCACCCACACCAGCACTATTAATGGAGAATAATGGATTTGAGAAGCCGTGAGCGGGGGAGGCACACGGCACAACGTCGTAGCGCAGCGGGCATGTTTGTTTGCCGTTGGAGCCATGTCGCTGCGGCGCCGTTTGTGCCCCACGGATGGGTAATGTCGGGGGGGAAGGACACTTCCACCTATAGCCGGGCGCTTTTTAGTGAAAGAGGGCATCGGGGGGCACGGCGGCTTCCCGATTGGGACGCGCAAATTTTGAGGATGTCACCTAAATGAGCTCTGTGTTCCCCTCTTCGGAGGGGGCCTCCTTACCAAAAAAAAAAAAAATAATAATAATGACGTTTTTAACACCTCAATCACTTCATTGTTTACCGTGTTGAAAAACGCAAAATGTCGTTGGGGGCATCGCGAAACTCCCGGCCGACACTACTACCTTAAGCCTGCTTGTGGCGTTTTGCGCGCTCGGCGTTAAGCCTTAGAAATCTTAGTACTACCACCATTCGTCACCACTACCGCCGACAAACAAGACCAGTATAACTAACAAATCTCTCAATCGTCCTATATTGATTGGCTATTGTAAAAGAGCCACCATTGGCCACTATTATTGCTACGGCGAAATACCTTGGAGTGGGGGTGACTCGGTGCCGATGTCGCTCCGGGGATTCGACTCGGCGCTATCCCGCAGCGGCCAGGCGAGATTTGATGCGCCTATATCCGCCGAGACATCCCCGGTTGCGAGCGCACGCTTATGTCACCATAACCACATAACCCTCAAACGATTCATCGCTCTCTGGTTAAAAACCCGCGGCGTCCCTGGGTGTGTCTGCCGCCAGTTACCCCTCACTGCTACCCCCCCCCTGTTTCCGTTGGACCATTTTGACGACCTGAAACAATGACGATGGCGGCAGCCTCGGCGGCGCCCCCATCACTCGTCGCCGCCGACTCTGGCGATGACGCCAGCCGCCTCCTTGTCGCCGAGTTCGAGCGGCCGTGGACGCCACCGGCGCTGGTGGCGCCCCCCACCGGCGCAGGCGACGTCCCCGCCAGCGCCACCACCGACAGCGAGCTCCTCCGCCTGTTCCACCACCACTTCTTGCCCGAGGTCGCCCTGCTGCTACCGCTGCTCGGGCGCCTCTGGAGCGCCGCCCAGGTGCCGCCGGTGCTCTGCGAGGTGATGATGAGCTGTGGCGCCACCTATATTGGCGCCCACGCCGTCGCCGCCGATAAACAGCGGCGCGCCGCCGCCATGGTCGCCGCCGCCGTCGCCCAAGGGACGTTTGACCCGAGCGCGTGGTGGCTCGTCGCCGTCGCCCTCATCTGGTGCTGGCGCGACCACTGGATCCACACCACCGGCGCCCGCTATCTCGACATCGCCTGGCACCTCCTCCGCCACAAACAACACGCGCGCCTGGAGGAGGACCAGGCGGTGGTGGAGGCGTTTGTCTATTGCTACACCTGCACCGTGTCGTGGTGGCCGCAGGCGGCCACCGCCGACGTCGCCCTCGCGGCGCCCCCGACGGTGTTCACTGAAGCGCGGCGCTGGCTCAGCCGGCGGCCCCAGGCGCGGCCGCCGCTGGTGTTTGTCGCGTACGAAGCCCTCGCCCTGGTGGCGTGGGCCGGGTCGCTGGCCCCCGGCGCCTATTCGTGGAGTGATCTCGCCCACCATCTCCGCCAGTTGGAACAGGCGGGCATCGCCACCGAGCACCAGCTCGACCAGTTGAAGGTGCGCGAGTACCTGCGCTACCGCGAGCTCCGCGCCCATCTCGCGCTGATGATGGTAATTATTAGCGCCGGCGCCATCATCGTCGCCAAAATCCAGAACCTGGCGCTCGCCCTGATGCTGGAACCGGTACAACGGTGGGTGGGAACCATCCTCCGCGAGCTCGTCCACGAAAAGTGCCACGGGATTCCTCCCATGTGCCTTTTAGTAGCGGGCCTCGCCACCATTAATCCCTACCAGCGCAGCCTCATTCTCCACTCGGAACAGGTCGGCGGGCGCACTAAGCGCTACTTGAAGCGCTACTGGAAACAAAACAAACCCTGCTTCGATTTGCTCTTGCACTGGGAATGGAACGACATAGATAGAATATAACCCACGTTCATAATGCATTTGCCACTAAGCTTCTGTTCGGCGCATTTGCCACTAGGCTCAATTGCTGGTAGACTGGACCCTGGCCGCATTCCGTATGGGGTAACTGTTGCCGCTGCACCGCTTCTCATGCTATAACCTTCACGGTGGGGTTAAGCATTGTGTTTGTGGGGGTGGTGGAAGTGGGGGTGAAAGGATGGGGGAGCATTGTGTTCATAGTGTTTTCGCAAAACAAAAAGTGGGGTCGTCCAAAATTTCTTGAACCGTGTGTGGGGGTGTGCGCGGCAACTATATCTTCTGGAGATGGACCCCTGCAGCTATCCCCGTACTCAATATATTAAAGAAACTGTTGCTAACAGAAAGAAGCGAAGGCAAAACAATTATATTAAAGGGGACTCGTTGCCTCACGTCCTCGCCTAATGCCGAAGCCAATGGCATAAGCATTGATTTTTTCCATGAATTTACACCGAGTACTAGTATATAAATTCGGAATACGGTGTGGTAAACGATTTTTACTGCCTATACAGCTCTCAATATAATTAGCACAAGTTTCGGCCGAACTTCTCATGGAGCTAAGTGTTGAAATACGTTATAGAAAATTGTATATCCCCCTAATCAGAACGTTATTTGATCGTTAAATCACGTCGAAAACTACCACTCTAAAGACAGGATTTTCATTAACGAAATAGCCCATGATAATATTTCCCAGCGTCTGATCATATTTGGAGTAGCGGCGTGGCTGTTGGTCTGGCACTGTATTCCATTTTGTCGCCATCACTTTCTTCGTAAACCATTATGCAGTCGAAAAAGGCAGTCACTTGAAAAAAAATCACACGCGGACGCGTCTTAAAGTCCACTAAAAACCATTACCAGAAATTCAGACTGTGCAGTACGATTGAAACCTGTCAATTGAGTATCTGAACAAAATGAAAAAACTTGCTCAATTTGCCAGCTTATAGTCGCCTTGACTCGTTCTCGTTGAATCAATTGTAAGGTCTGGTTTCATCAAGTAGCAGCCATTGATAGACATTCGGCAGTAAAAATTGTCGTTGACAAGTCGACTGATGAAATTTAAGGGTGAAATTAGCCGGTAACTTTGTGTCCAGAATCTAAATTTGATAACCTCTTAAATATAAAGGATCATGGACGCTCACGCATACCCCTTGACCCCTCGAATTTTCTGATGGCTAGAAAGTATTACTACGCTGTGGCTGATGGCCGGTCCACCGGTGTTTACGACAATTGGGGTGCTTGTGAGTCCCAGGTGAAAGGGTACTCGGGAGCGAAGTTCCAGAAGTTTTCTTCCAAGCTGGAAGCAGCTGCTTTTGCTAACTCTGGTAGTGGCAGCAGCTCCTATTCTGGTGGCAGTTCCTATTCTGGTGGCAATTCTTACTCTGGTGGTAGCTCCTACTCTGGTGGCGGCTCCTACTCTGGTGGCGGCTCCTACTCTGGTAGCAGATCTTCCTCGGGACGTCTGAGCTCCAGCCGAGGGTCTTACACCTCTTCGAAATCATCAAACAATGTTTACACCGATGGCGCTTGCCGGGGCAACGGTCAATCGAGATCTGCTGCCAGTGGTTATGGTGTTTACTATGGTGAAAACGACTCCCGTAACGTGTCGAAACCTCTCTCGGAAGTTGACAATTCTGGCAGATACACTAACCAACGAGCGGAACTCCATGCTGTAAAGCATGCGTTGGACAACGAAGCCAGATCTTTGAGAGATGGCAGCTCGAAGGGACCGATCAACATTCACTCCGACTCGCTGTATTCGATTGGCAGCATGACGAATTGGCGGGACAATTGGAAGAGTAATGGTTGGCAATCGTCAACCGGCGAGCCGATTAAAAATCGGGACTTGATTGAACCGATGTCGCGTCAATTGGATTCCATCAATCAATCTTACGGTGAAAAGGGTTGGGGAAAGGCGCAATTCACCAAAGTCCAAGGTCATCTGGACAATTACGGCAACAACAGAGCTGATCAATTGGCCAACCAGGGCGCTGACAGAATGGATCGGTGAACATCATCCATTTTGTGTCGTCTTAAGCCTGCTCTTACGTTGTACGTACCAGTATTTTTTTAATTTTAATGTTAATTGTCACCACAAATAATGACTTTTCGTGGCAACACGTATTTCTCGAAGTTGTACCAAACACTAGTACTTCAAATAATGCAATTAAATGGCATTCAGCCTTCAAGTGTAGGTTATCAACTCCCGTAAATTTTCGTACTTTCGTCGAGTAATATGAATCTTATAGCGGAATCGTTCGTAATGAAAAAGATGCTGACCGAACTATCGCCAAAATTGACGTCATACAATGTTGATATTTGTGGATACTTCGAGTAATAATGCACTTAAAATTAGTATAGAATCAATTGAAGTGATGGTCGGGATTGAGCAAACCAAAAAGTGGTTGAAAATACATATACTTTGGATCAAATAAATTTGAACGCGATCAACTGTCACGCTCAAAGTTGCAGGGTTTGAGGCACAAAGTAGGATATAGTTATATCATTGTCGAAACCATATGGGGAAATAAACATAAAGACTGTAATATCTTGTCATTCTTCCAAAATCAACCAATCATGCTTCGCTTACGTCCACGAAGTCGAACATCTTCTAATTTGCGCATCGTCTCCTTGAACCGCTTTGCTGATCCTTTCCGATACTTCTCCTCGGTGTGAATTCTTTCGTACCCTTGGTGAAACCACTGATTATATTGCTCAGCATAAACTGAGTGCGTGCTATTGACCGCCCGTTCCAACACGTAAAGATCCACAGCACGGTCTTCGGCTAAACTCAGATGATCTCCAAGACCGAAATCAATGAGACACGGATGGCCATTGTCTAACATCACGTTTGAAGTGGTAAGATCTCCATGCACCATGTCGTTCAAGTGAAGCTTCCCCACAAGTTCACCAACCTCATTAAGCACTTGCGCCACATCTTCATCGACACAATTGCTTCCCAGACGTTCTAAATGCCACAACCAATTCTTCAACGAGCTGGCCTCGCCCAGAGGTAACCTGCCTCCTACCTTCTCCATCCAAATGATTCCGTGATCAAAATCGCATGCCACGAGCATAGGAGCTGGTACTCCAAGCTTATTCAACTTATACATGAAACGGGCCTCGCCAGTGCTTCGTAAACGTGTGATCTGTGCATCAATCTTCGCGTGACGATATGACTTTTTGGGGCGGTACTTGATGATCAACGGCTTATCACCGGAGTAAGGATGAGTATCGGTAGCAAACACAATGGCCTCGGCACCTTGGGAAACCACAGTGAGGGGTATATTGGGTAGCCATTCCTGGGCCTGGGCGATGATCTTATCTGTCATGGTGCGCACCCGAAAATTGTCAGCTCGCCTCTAATGGTAGTCAAAGCTGCCGCGAGTACCGCCATTAAATTTAGACTAAGACTGTGACAACTTTTGTATTTACTCGAGATCATCATTCATCAGGTATGATTACAATCTTGATTGAAATTCTAAAAATAGTAGATTATGCTAAATGAGTAATTGTTTGCCATTCGTAGGAAAAATATGCATATGATGGGAGAGTATCTCAGTTGGTGGTTTTGAGACCAAATAATTTAGTCAAGTTTTCGTACATGAAGTACGAGATCAGAACCGCAGGAGCCACTTTAGCTAAGTTAGGCACCAACCCCTTATAGAGCCCAGGTACACCTTCACGAGCTAATGTTTTTCTCAAAACGTCGAAAAACCCATCATACGTGTACGGATGAGCATAGGTCCCCTGAGCCTGCAATCTTGTTCGTAACAAGTTGATCGGATATACCACCGTCGCACCAAACGACCCCAGGGCCGCCCCTAACGACAACACCATGTAGTTAGGCAATTTCACCTCCTCAGCAGAAATACCTTCTTTACGAGCTTGTCGGGCAATAAGCCAGCGCTTTGTTGTGGTGAATGTTCCCAAGTCAAGCGCGGCGTAAGGGAAAATGCCTGACACCCCCGCCAAAATGCCCCGGTAGAAAATCCGAATGCCCCCTTCTTTGTACATGTCAGAGGCCGTCTTAATAAGTAGTTTATGGCCCAGGATTCTCGAATCAAGCTTGGAGCATTGAATTCTGAACTTAAGGGTATCTATAGGGTACACCGTAAATTGACCACACACCCCACCGATACCCCCTGCCAAGTACGTGTAAAACTTGGACAACTGCAGGGTATCTTCAAGGCCCAAAGCTCGAGCGAAAACTCGTTTAGTAGCTTCAAACAGACCAAACTTCATTGCCAGTTCCGGGAACACTTTAAAAACGTTTAACCCATTCCCCACGTAGAATCCGCGGAATCCACTCTGTTTCCAGATAGTACGGGCTGCCTGAATCATCGGTGATCTTATTGTTTTCTTGTGGGGGTGCTCTTGAACCAGAGAAATATTGAGTCCTTGTGATTGACTCAAGCGTTTGCGAGCTTCTTTGAGCATCAGTGTCAGCTTCGCAGCTGTATTCTCAATTTCCAGTTTTGAGTGTAATACAGTTGACAGTAAATCAGTACGAGCAATTAAAAACACTTTGATACGGTCGAATGGTGCCGTTGCCGTTCTCAGCACCACCCCGGCAAGCCCACCAGCCAAAAAATAGCCAAACCCGTTCAAGAAGTGATTTATTAGAGTAACTTCACCATCCAGAGAAAGATCAAGTTCTTCGGCCATAAATGTAAATGCTGTCTTCACCCGCGACCCGTCTAGTCGAGGCATAAGTAACAAAAAGTCACGGAATTCATCGTAGGTGATATACCCTTGATTCGCGGTATCGATCTGTTCAAAAACAAAGTTGACTTCTTCTGGCGTCGGCTCAAGAGCTAGGGTATTGCGCAAATAGTTGGTAAAGTCGTCTCGGTTGAGCTTGCCGTCTTGATCACGGTCAATCTTCATAAACCCGGCGCGGATCTGCTCATCAGTGGTTTGTAGATAGTTCTCTAGGTCACTGAAATCAATCACCTTGTCATTGTTGCAATCAAATGCCTGGAACACCGTTTTAACCATCGCGGGGTCGTCGTGGATAGGGTGGTTGAGCCGAGCCAATGCCTTCTCGAAATCTTCAAACGAGATTTTCCCCAGCTTCAGCACATCCAACTTGTCAAATAACTGCTTGTATTTGGCATTCTGCTCCAGCGGCATCTCCAACGCGGGCTCCAGCGTGGCTATACTCATTGACGGTAGTGGATAATCTTAATTGTCCTTCTCGCGATTGGGGTGGAAAAAATAGTTGGTGATGTGGAGACAGAGCATCCGCGTCGTGTGAACCACGCAAATTACCCTTGAAGTATTTCTTAAGAGTAGTAAAAAGGAATTGGTGGGGTATTTCGTATTCACAACAGCTTGAGCTCTTGCCTAATTGAGTGGCTTTTTTTCTAATTAATAGCCCAAGCTAAAATAGTGTCTTAAGACATTCGCGTCGCTTAGGCTTTCCTGATGCATTTCCGTGTTCCTCCGAGGACAGCGCGCGACTTGGCTGATTTCCTACTACACGTCGTGAGAGCTCTTTCCTCGAAGTAAACCCTGATGCCACTAGACTCCAATCGTTTTTCGTGCTTTCAGTATAAAATGAGGCATTAACATCAATTGTCAGTGCGAAGGGAAGATTGCGGTGAGAAGAATGGTTTTGTGTCGAAATGTTACAATTTTGTTGTAGACTCAGCTTACAATTATTTCTCACTTATTGTCGATTTGTAGCTCAACCGGGCTATTTTATGATGTCAACGGTTCGATTTTACCCCAAATTTCCCGTATTTTTCCTATTATCTCATGCAAATGCAACTTACGCGACCGTCGCGACTGATCACACAACTATTAACCATTAATGTCTCTAATTAATCTTACATGAACTCAGAATCAGTGCTCATTGGGTTTCAGAGGAGTCTCCGCGCACCCCTGGCTCCGACCCATCCGGAGTTGCCACCTGATCCCAAAAGTTCAACGTTCACTTCTCATACACTACGATTAGATATAAAATTTGAATGCTATTTATCAATAACATTAGTCTGTGATGTCAATTCCTTGATTAACATTTTGTATTTTAAGTATTGGAGGCTGATCTGATGGTCTCAAATCGTGTACCACCTGTTCCTACCCCCCTCAGCGCGAAAAATTCATCTTGTGTACCCCTCCCCGATAGAGTCATGTCAGTCCAAATCTTAGGCGACCAAGCCACCGAGGAGCGTGGGGAAAACGCCCGGATGCTGGCATTTGTTGGGGCCATTGCCGTGGGTGACCTCGTGAAATCCACCCTTGGCCCTAAGGGTATGGATAAGTTGTTGCAACTGTCGTCAGACCCCAACAAGTCGCTTGTCACAAACGATGGTGCCACCATCCTCAAATCGATTCCCTTCGACAATCCCGCCGCCAAAGTGTTGGTGAACCTTTCCAAAGTGCAAGACGACGAGGTCGGCGACGGTACCACGTCAGTGACGGTGCTCGCGGCTGAATTGCTTCGAGAAGCGGAAAAGTTGATCGAGAAGAGATTGCACCCGCAAATCATCATTGAAGGTTACCGCCAGGCACGTAACGTGGCCGTGGATGCTCTCACCAAGCTGGCAGTCGACAATGGTGCTTTCCACGAGTCATTCCGTCAGGATCTCCTTAATATCGCCCGCACCACCCTTTCATCGAAGATCTTATCTCAGGATAAAGAACAGTTTGCTACCATGGCAGTTGACGCTATCTTAAGACTTAACGGTAAGACCAATCTCAATCATATCCAAATCATCAAGCAGGCGGGGGGTAAGCTTTCCGATCTGTACCTCGACGAGGGTTTCATCCTTGATAAGAAATTTGGCATCCTGCAGCCGAAAGAAATTGGCCCATGCAAGATTTTGATTGCCAACACGTCGATGGATACTGACAAGGTGAAGATTTTCGGCGCCAAATTCAAAGTGGACTCGACGCTGAAGCTTGCGGATTTGGAGAAGGCAGAAAAGGTGAAGATGAAGGAAAAGGTGGAAAAGATTAAAAAGTTCGGCGCCAATTGTTTCATCAACCGCCAACTTATCTACGACTACCCGGAACAGTTGTTCACCGACGCTCACATCAATACCATCGAACATGCTGATTTCGATGGCGTCGAAAGATTAGCTTTGGTTACCGGAGGTGATGTCGTTTCAACTTTTGACCAACCCGAAAACGTCAAACTCGGAGAGTGTGAGCAAATCAAGGAGATCATTATTGGTGAAGACTCATTCCTCAAATTTTCTGGCTGCAAGGCGGGCGAAGCCTGCACCGTGGTGCTCAGAGGGGCCACCGAACAGGTGTTGGACGAAGCGGAACGGTCGTTGCACGATGCCCTTCTGGTGTTGCTGCAAACCACCAAGGAAACCAAGACGACTTTAGGTGGCGGGTGTGCCGAGATGGTGATGTCTAAAGCGGTGGACCAAGCTGCGGCCAACGTTGACGGTAAACAACTGCTTGCTATTGAAGCTTTTGCGCGTGCGTTACGTCAATTACCGACGATCTTAGCTGATAACGCCGGGTTCGACTCGCTGGAGCTCGTGAGTAAGCTTAGACTGGCGATCTACAATGGTATGACTACGCTGGGCCTCGACTTGAACAACGGTACCGTCGCGGACATGCGCGAGCTTGGTATCGTCGAGCTGTACAAGCTCAAGCGGGCGGTAGTACTGCTGGCAGCGGAGGCCGCAGAATTGTTGTTGAGAGTCGACAACATTTTGCGCGCGAAGCCGCGTACGGCGGATCGGAATCATTAAATGTAATTTCATTATACACAACCACGACCACTCTCCATCATCCAAGTTTGGGTAGTTCATATACTTAAGTCTGTAAGGGCGCATATAACACTTGGGTGACATACTTTTGTTCGTAGCGTACCACCAGCGCTACTGCCAAAGTGTTATGCTTAATCAGCGTCGTAGCCAAGTGGTTAAGCACCACATGATTGGGAATAGGTAACGCTCCCAGATTATTATCATGGTCGTTCTGATTGAATTGGTTAAGGATAACGTGTTCAAGGTGAGGCGGCAATTGCGGCGGGTGAAGCCAGGCTTGCTGCAGCCCATTTTGCAGCTTCAGCTGTTTGTCGATCGCGACATAGTACTGCTCCATGACTTTGGGGTCATAGAAAATCGGCGGGATGTCTCGAATATACGATCGTTTGCGGTTCGCGCCGGCCACTTCCAGACAAGTGTCACCATCGTGGTAGCGAGAAAACCCATTGCCCATATCGTCGTCATCATTTGTAAGCCCCCACGTCAGCAGCATACCGCGGCTGATCGTCGAAACCAGTGGTCGTCTCTCAGTTGGGTCAGGCTGCGAAGGCTCCTCCGCCGGCTGCTCCTGAGCTAAATGTGAATATACGTGATCCTGAGTCACCTCGATATAGTTGACAAAGTTACCCATTTGATCGGTAGCGGTGGGCAAGTAATCCAGGTAACGTAATTCATTGTCCACGACAAATCTGAACCGATGAGTGCCCACAGGAAGGCCCAACGTGACCATAAACTTGCCATCAGGCTGTCTAACGAGCCCAATCATCTTTCGCCAATCGGTGAACAGCCCGGTGACGTAAACTTTTTCCCCGCCCTGGACCCAAGTGATGTCCACCGGGATGGTCACGGGAGGCTCTAGTTTCGATGCCTGGTCACCGTCATTGTTGCTCTGATTGGTACCGGTAACACCCACATTAGTGGTGGGAGCCGGAGTAGATGGTGCTTGTGGCTGAGCTGATTGTTGGGGTTCGCGGTCAAGGTTCATTTGGTCCATGTCGATGTCGTCGGTTAAAATGAGCGTCAGCTTCCGCCTCGGCGGCGCCGATGGGATAGTGTTAGCAGAGCTTTGAATGTCCACCATGGACACATCCTTTGTGTCGCCCATGGTTATATGGTGACGAGGCGAAAGTGATCAACGAGGGCGGAGGCTAGTAGATAAAATTCGCGTTTTTTTTCTGTGGTAGTTGAGGTGGACCGTTGGAGACCATAAGGGGGCGGGCGAAGGCCGCCACTGCGGACAAGCGAAGGCCGTTCCCGAGATGGAATTAACTGGGATGAGGACATTGATTTTTTTACGAAACCGAGCAGTATTTATAACTTGTTCAGTATATTATATTAGGGTGATGTAGCGGGTTTCTGTCATAAAACCCCATGGGGGAATGAATTACGTGGTTGGCGGTGAGTCACGCGAACAAAAATAACCGCGAACGGACAACGTCAGCGTCGATTTCCCTTTATCCGCGAGGGATAAGCCTCGACACCACGTCGGCGTCAAAAGTGACTGCCGCTGTCAGCCGTCGATCTAACTTACGATCTCGATTTACTATAGTATGGACAAGATCGAGATCTCTAAGCCGAACTCGTGGTGTCAGTCGTCGAGTGGCTGCGTGTAGAAGTGAAAATCCGTACCGCAAAATCTGTCCTGGGTCCGCACCTCCTTTGATCGCCTTCATTGAGCGCACGAGCGTCACAAACGTGTCATCAGCAGCATGAGCGGCACAATAAGTAATCAACCAAGTAGCCATTTTATTGCCTTCACCATGAGCAACAAGTATGTCTATGTATTTCAAGCCCCATTGTCGACTACGCTTGCCACCGACGACAACACCATTGAGACAACCTTCCACTCGACGAAAGAGCCAATTTCTATCGCTTCGGGATAATTTGGAGGAACAGCTACGATCAACTACCGTGTTCACCTCGTCGTCAGTGATAAAACGGTCACCATAAGTCAGATGTATAAGCGCCACCAATTGTTTCGCCCGGCGAAAGTCTGAGGCACTCGCCTCTGCAATTCGCACATTGCCCGTTTGGGTCACAGTGAACTCCGCCGTACCCGTTATCGCCACTGCCTCCGCAACCGCGTCTGCCAACGCCGCTGCAGATGGGGGAACCATCTCTATCCAATGACACCTCGATAATAAAGCTCGATTCAATCGGTGATGTATATTATAAGTGGTAGCCCCGATGAAAAGGAATTCGCCGCTTTCCACGTACCCCAACAACCAGTCCTGCTGTCGTCGAGAGAACCGATGAATCTCGTCAATGAAAACTACCACCCGCGGTTTAAGTCGACGAGATTTCAGTTGAAGATCTCGTTGAATATCGCCAAGCTGAGCCAAGCTGGTATCTGTAGCGTCACATTCAATGATTTGGTAGTTAAATTCGGAGGCTAAGTGCCGTGCCAATGTAGTCTTTCCCACACCCAGCAGACCATGTATGACTATCGGTGGAAGGTAACCTAGCCGTAAGAATCCCTTAAGTCTTTGACAGTCGCTTTTGATAAGCGAGAGCTGCTCCCAGTTGTCTTTTCTCTTTGACATCAGTAGCGTAGGGCACTGCACGTAAAGCGATTTCTCCGATTGCCCTGCAGAAGCGCTGACTAAAACCCTTCGCGACAACTACCATCTAACCCTTACATCTCCATGGATTATTCCGAGTTTCCCGCTGCTTGGGTAGCTCTGGGCCTGTGGTTACCTCATTGGTGGCAAGCGATGGCACCTGGGTCAGCACCCACTGCCTTCAACGCCTCATTGACGGCGTCGTCAATTGAAGTGTTGAAGAAGCATCTGAAACCCAAAGGATGGCTCGTTTGCACCCTGAAGGAAGGTTGGGGCCCATTATCACAAAAGTATAACGACTTTGCCCCGTGTTTTCTTCAAGGGACGTTGATGTTGATGGCGGCATTATTTATGATCGCTGGTGGCGTCTACCAATTGATTCAATTAAGTCGCCGCAAACAAGTGGGCAATCGACTCAACTGGGGCTTCTATGTCAAAATGGTGGTTTCAGCTCTTTACCTTGGGTTTGCCATCGTCTTGGCAGTGCAACATAGTCACAATGACATTATCCACACTCTGTTAGTGGCCACTGTTATTGCCACTGTAGTGGCCATGGCGTTACATTACGTGGAACTGTTCAAAAGTCAGATACCCAATGGGGTACTTTTGTTTTACTGGCTTTTCGAGCTGGTTCTTTCGTGCGCCCGCTTGGGCAATCTATATCTTCGACACCAATTGCACACCGAGTTTGCCCGGTTTTCGGCATTACTGGCGGTGGCAAGTATTATCATACTTACGATTGAGCTGTTGGTGAGACTTCTGCCAATCAAGGTCGACGATTTAGTCAAGAGTCCCTATGATACCGCGGATGTGTTCAGCCGCATTACCTTCAACTGGATGGGGCCACTCATGCGCCGTGGCTATGAGCACTACTTGACTCAAAACGACTTACCTGCGCTCCCTGAAGAACTTAAGAGTCACAATACTGCCGAAACTTTCACTGAAAACTATTATAATCAAGATAACTCGAGTCCATCATTATTTTGGGCAATTGCGCGTTCATTTGGTACGCCATTTATTTTGGGTGGGGTGTTTAAAGCTCTCCAAGATAGTTTGGCATTTGTTCAACCTCAACTTTTACGAATGTTGATCAAGTTTGTTAATGAATACTCTGAGCTGCGCAATGACCCTGACGGACCTATTCCCTTAACGAAAGGTTTGATGATAGCTTTGGCCATGTTTGCGGTGTCCGTGACTCAGACCGCCTGTTTGCACCAATACTTCCAGCGAGCGTTCGATCTCGGTATGAAGATAAAGACCTCGCTTACCACTGTCATATACGATAAAGCCTTGGTGCTCAGCAACGACACTCGGCAAGAACTGCTGACCGGTGATATTGTTAACTTGATGTCAGTTGATGTACAAAGACTTCAAGATCTTGTACAAAATTTGCAAATCATATGGCTGGGTCCTTTCCAAATCATATTATGTCTTGTGTCGTTGTATAACTTGCTTGGTTACTCAATGTGGGCTGGGGTATTTATCATGTTAATTATGATTCCCCTCAATGCAGTTATTGCAAAGTACCAAAAGAGATTGCAACGCACACAAATGAAATACAAGGACATGAGGTCTCGCTTGATTCTGGAAATCTTGAATAACATTAAGCTGCTCAAATTGTATGCATGGGAACCGCCTTATCTCAAAAAATTGAATCACGTTAGAAATGATTTAGAATTGAGAAATCTCAAAAAAATGGGGGTGTTTTCCGCTGTCCTGAATTTTACGTGGTCGTTAGCTCCTTTTTTGGTTTCGTGCTTGACTTTCGCTGTATTTGTCCTCACTCAAAAAAAGGCTCTTACAACTGACTTGGTTTTTCCGGCCTTGCTGTTATTCAATTTGTTGTCATTCCCCCTTGCCGTTGTACCCATGGTGATCACCAATATTGTCGAAGCCCAAGTGGCGGTGGCGCGTTTGACGAAATTTCTCAACAGTCTGGAGCTTCAATCGGACGCTGTGACCAGAACCGGTCCTGTAACTCAAAGAGGCGATGTTGCATTGTCAATTAAAAACGGTACGTTCCTCTGGTCGAAGGACAAAGGTAAGGTGGCTTTGTCTAACATCAATTTGAAAGCGAAAAAAGGTGAACTTAGTTGCATTGTTGGTCGCGTTGGGCTGGGTAAGCTGTCGGTACTTCAAGCAGCATTAGGAGATCTTTACAAGCTTGATGGCGAAGTAACAATTCATGGTAAAGTTGCCTATGTGTCTCAAGTGCCGTGGATTATGAACGGAACAATCAAGGAGAACGTTTTGTTCGGACACAAATATGATGCCGAGTTTTATTATCACGTTATCAAGGCGTGCGCCCTTACAGTGGATTTGAAAATTTTACCCAAGGGTGATCAAACTGAGGTAGGGGAAAAGGGTATTTCCCTCTCTGGTGGCCAAAAGGCCAGGTTGTCACTTGCTCGCGCTGTGTATGCCCGCGCGGATGTCTATCTTCTTGATGACCCGTTACTGGCGGTAGATGAACATGTTGGTAGGCATCTTCGCCAACATGTATTGGGCCCCAATGGTTTGCTCCAACTGAAGTGTAAGGTCCTTGCCACAAATAATATCAAGGTTTTGCTGGAGGCTGATACTATTCAAATGATTTCTGATGGCCGTATAATTGAACTGGGTACTTTTGATGAAATAATGAAGCAGGAAACATCCAAGTTGTACAACTTAATCAAAGAATTTGGCGGCCTGAGTCGTGAAACTACTCCAGTGCGTGCACTGGAATCCTCAACAAGAGTTGATGCTTTGAAGCTGCAAGCCACCGTTCAACCCCAGCTGTTTCAAAGGGAAGGTACCCCGGCTCTGGTACAAGTCGATCCCAACGACTTGGAGCTGGACACCGATTTCGATTGTTCTCTGAGTTTGCGTCGAGCTCTGGACGTCTCGTTGAGTGAACTTGACAAGCTAAATCAAGAGCGGCAGCAGCAAGTTGAACTTGATGATGATGCCAGGGCTCGTCAAGAACATATGGAACAAGGACGAGTGAAGTGGCAGGTGTATAAAGCTTACGCTGAAGCCTGTAATCCAAAAGGAGTGGTCGTGTTTCTTCTGTGCATCGTTATATCCATGGCCCTTCAAGTTGGACTGAATGTGTGGCTTAAACATTGGTCGGAAGTTAACACTGAACATGGGTCTAATCCGAACATTGGAAAATATCTTGGTATTTATTTCTTACTTGGTGTTGGGTTTTCCACAGCCATGTTGATCCAAACCTGTGTAATGTGGATATTCTGCACTATACAGGGTTCTAAGAAGCTCCACAACGATATGGCTTACCTGGTTCTTCGTGCCCCCATGTCTTTCTTCGAAACAACTCCCATTGGGAGAATTCTCAATCGGTTTTCGCAAGATATTTACAAGATCGATGAAGTTCTTGGTAGAGTATTTGGACAATTTTTTTCGAACTCTGTGAAGGTGATGTTCACTATTGGCGTGATTTGCTTTTCCACTCCTGTGTTCGTGTTCATGATCTTACCAATTCTTGGATTATACATCTACTACCAACAATATTACCTCAAAACCCTGAGAGAGCTCAGACGGTTGGACTCAGTTCTGAAGTCGCCCATTTTTGCTAACTTCCAGGAGTCTTTGAATGGGGTGCTGGTGATCCGGGCCTATGGACAAACGAATCGATTTAAGTTCATGAACGAGTTGCAGGTTGATAAAAATATGCGGGCATACCACCCACTGATCAATGCCAATCGGTGGTTGGCCGTTAGATTAGAGTTTTTGGGGTCTATCATTATCTTGGGTGCTGCCGGCCTCGCAATTTTGACTCTTCGTCTGGGTCATTTACTGGCTGGTTTAGTGGGTTTATCAGTTCTGTATGCCTTACAAATTACTCAGTCGCTCAACTGGATTGTACGTATGACTGTCGAGGTTGAAACAAATATTGTACTGGTTGAGCGGGTACTTGAATATTCTGAGCTAGTCCCCGAGGCTCCAGCAGTTATTGAGGACCACCGTCCCAGTAAGGGTTGGCCTCATCTGGGTGAAATCATCTTCAAAGATTATTCAGCGCGCTATCGTCCCGAACTTGAGTTGGTGCTCCGCAACATCAATTTGCATGTCAACGCTCACGAAAAAATCGGTATTGTTGGTCGAACCGGTGCTGGAAAGTCGCTGATGACTCTTGCGCTTTTCCGAATTATCGAAAAGTCATCCGGGCTGATTGTCATCGACACCGTTGACACTCTGACAATAGGTCTTGCTGACTTACGTCACAGTTTGCTGATTATCCCTCAAGATTCACAAGTGTTTGAGGGGACCATCCGCTCTAACTTAGATCCAACGAATGAGTATCTGGACGCCAAATTGTGGAAGGCGCTTGAGCTTGCTCATTTGAAGGACCATGTCCAAAACATGTACAATCTGCGGGATCAGGATGATTCGGAAATTACACTGGCACTTGAAGTGAAAGTATCTGAAGGTGGGTCTAACTTACTGATTGGCCAACGTCAATTGATGTGCCTCGCCAGAGTGCTTTTGAAGATGAACACGCTGAATGTATTAGTGCTCGATGAGGCTACTGCTGCTGTTGATGTTGAAACGGACAAAATCTTACAACAAACAATTCGGACCGAGTTTAAGGACAAAACAATCTTAACGATTGCTCATCGGTTAAATACAATTATGGATAGTGACCGTATTGTCGTTTTGGATAAAGGCGAAGTTGCTGAATTCGATACACCTGAGGTATTATTAGCTAACAAATCTTCGTTGTTCTACTCGTTAGCTCAAAAAGGTGGTTTCACTGATGACAAAAACAAATAACCAAAACTATTTAACTATTAGATAAGGAAAACATATTTTTCAGTTGATCGGTAAAACAATAAAGATCCGCTTTGAATCAAGTTCAGATCTCGATAAGTCTAGAATCAATCTTTTCGTGTATTCAACTTGCCAGCTAAATATTCAAATCACCCAATCCTTATTATGATTTCTAACGTGGATCACATACGGAGCAAACATGAATTATGAATCTACAAGATCAAGAAGGGAAAAACAAATTCAAGAGCCCTCGCCTCAACTGCCTCAAACTCAAAGACAACGCCAAATTGAAGCGAAGGGAATCGGAAATCCAATTGTGGAAAGAGACATCACCGTGCGTCTCTCGCAACTTCCCTCAGCCTGCCTCGATTCAAATCAAAGGGGCGTTGAAATCAGCTTATGAGGGGGTCCATGACTACAAGAGCCCTGGCTCTCCATAGCCTATATAAGCACACGCCAAGTAGCAAAACTGAAACGATTATTCAGTCCAAGTCGAAGTAAAAATCTCGATGAAAATTGTGCAATTGAGCATTGATGAGAGAATTACATCTGCCAGACCCTAAGACATTAAGATGTCTTAAGTGATTCATTTGAATATTCATATGCCAGAACAGAGAACCAAACAAAAAGTTGCCGTTGTTTTGATTTCAAAGAAAAACGCTGTATATCGTCGTGTACCGAAAATCGCATCGGAGATCGATTGATGATGTAACAATTCTAGGTTCTGCACTTAAGACAAAGAAACGATTGTCGTTTGAATACCATCGAAACCACGTCTTTTTGAGTGAGATAAGGTCAGAAATCCCAACTTCGAATTCGAAGATTTACTTTCGAGGGTACGTTTTTCACTATTTCCTTGACATTTCTGAGGGCAATATACTCGCCTAAGGATTTTCTATAATGAAATACGACGGTACAGAGGATACAGGACAATGGCTGTCAATGTACACGGAGCTGATGTACCTTGATCTGAAGCAAAGTGTGTTATTTTGGATGTCATAAACCACCTAACATATGAAAACAATTCGGTTTAAGTTAAGCATCCTGGCAGGAATTCGTAGTAAAATGCTTATTTTCAAGGCCAAATACATGAAAATTTTATAAATCTAGTATTAGTAAGCAATTAGTAAGCAAGACGTAAACCTCAATTTTATGACTTTCTGATTTTTATATGCAGTACGGGAACATAAACAGGACGCAACAAGCGCGAGAGTGTAATTTCCTTATTCGGAAATACCTATACTTTCCGTAATTGTTCACTTAAATTGGGTGATTATCTATCCCTAAATGTCCACTTGGGCCTCTTTTTTTCATATTCAGACTTCCATTTATCCGAGCGTTCCCATTACTTTTTTGAGAAAGTATGCGCACTTCCAATTTTATAGCATCTGCGATAAGGTGAATAAATATATGCAGTGTTATCTTGAATAAATTATGTGGTAAAATACTGCATATAATTTCGAACGACTAATTTTCGCGGTTTTTTGAAATTTAGTGTGATGGCCCCTCGGCTTTCCCTCTCTAATATGCTTATATGCAGGAATGTACAATACTTTATGAGTAAATGGCAGCGTTGTATTATTTTGAACGAAAGCTATTTACAAAAGGCGAGCGACTGCTAATGCGGTGGCGTCACAATTATATTGTGCCAGTACTTGAAGACCAAGACCTCTAGGTACCGTTATTGTAGGAAGCCCAGCCAACGAAGCTGGCACCGTCATAATGTCGTTGACGTAGCCATTAACAAAGTTTTCACGAGTTTCTGCCTCAAATTCATTAATGGTAGGAGGAGGACCAAACGCTGCTGGGTATAATAATGCATCACAACGTCCGCAGTTATCATTGTCTAGGAGACAATGCTTTTTTGAGAATACTCGGTTGAACTGATCAGCAAGAGTTCTTCTCACTTCGTTTGCCTTTTTATAATGGTCTCCCAGTGCCAGCGAGAGAGTGTAATTGCCCAAGATTATTCGCCGTTGCACTTCATCACCCAACAGATCTCGCAGACGCTGGAGGGTAGTGGCAAAGTCTCCCACCCCACCGCTGAATCCGTAGCGCACACCATCGTAGCGAGAAAGGTTGGATGCTGCTTCAGCGGTGGCAATAGTGTAGTAGGCAGGTAACAGCAGTTTGATCAGCGGCACCAGTACCGGTACCACCTTATGACCTTGAGATTCAAGGTATTCCAATGCCTCGATCCATTCTTGTTTCACTTCAGTGCATAGCTCATCAACGTTGAACTCTAAAGGTACGCCAATAACATAATTTTTTGGTTGCTCGACTGATTGATCACGAAGAGTATTCGGAAGACTGGTAGGATCACTCTCGTCGTATTTGTCGACAATATCGAACACACGCTCCACGGTATCGATATCACGAGCCATTATCCCAACAGTATCGAGTGTTTGAGCATATGCCACGACCCCCCATCGCAGGATTCGTCCATACAGTGGTTTGAACCCATACACTCGGCAATATGCTGCCGGAAGACGAACCGAACCTCCAGTATCTGTTCCCAAAGAAAAATCACAAAGGTTGGCTGCCACGGCAGCTGCGCTGCCCCCCGAAGATCCACCACACACATGAGGTTCGTCCTGATACACTGGGTTTACGGAAGGTCCGTACCACAGGTTTGTCGTGGCTGATCCCATTCCAAACTCATCTAGATTCACCTTACCAATGCTTTGGAACCCCTCCTTGTTCAATAGGTCAATGACGGTGGCATCAAATGGCGATTGGTAATTGTCCAACATCTGCAGCCCACACAGTGTAGTTTCACCGCCAGTGGCGATGTTGTCCTTCACTGCGTACATCAACGGCAGTGGCAGCTGTGATTTTGTTTTAGTGGAGTGTATTACCACATTCCATTGGTCTTGAAGGCGACGGGGTACCCCTGTGGACAAGCGCCGGATCATGCTTCGAGAAGACCGCGAGTGCGGCACTGATGTCTACAGTTAATTAGTGATGACCATTATTTACTGATAAAGCGAGTTTCAACACAGCAAAGTGATATTCGGAAGTTTGAGTATGTGGGGATTATAGTGAAACTCTCGTCAGCTATTTATGGATATCGGTGGGGGCAGTTTAATCGAGCACACCTTCCTAATTCGTACATCAATTAGCATCAAGCTGAGACAAGAATCCACACCACACCCTGTGATTATAACCCGCCAATGTACCGTATATCTCTAGCTTGATATTCGAGGATAAGCATGTCTAAGCTTCTGTTTTCGTTGGTGAAGGCGATGGTGCCTTCAGTCAATCAACATTCTCAAGCAATTCCGGGTTCAACGCTCGGCTGGCTTGGGCTTAAGTTACGACTCCCAAATCCCCACTACAATCCACCACCATCCATCCGAGGTCAGCAGTTTCGAGTGGGTCCTTTCGTTGTTGACAAGCGGCTCCCGCAAAACTGGTATAAGTTGGCAATGCCATCGGCATGCTCTGGCCCTTCGATATTCCACAGAAATCAGCTTCAATTTATAATCGAGGAAGGTGGTGAAAATTTGAAGAATTTGAAGAAAAGGAGATTTAGACAGGGTGACCACGCGTTCATTCGCGTGTATAACACCATTCCTAAGGTTGACGTATCGAGTATCGTTAGTCATCGGCGTGTAACTAATGGTTACCGTCTCAAAATCATTGCTTCTGATGGCACCAAGCAGGAGATCCGGGGGTCATGTCTCCACGCGAGAGTCGCCAAGGAGTTGCGCCAGTATGCCCACACGGTCCGTCACGACTCGCGATTTAGCGCCTACGTTGATTCGAAGTTGCAGAAGATGACGATTCTGCGCAGGGGCCACTAGGCTAGAAGAAATGATACTTGTCTCTTGCTACGTAAACTGTGCCACTTTATAGATTTTAGAAGTAGTTTTTTAAATAAATTGATGACTTCTCGCCCGTGGTGTGACGAAAGTGAATCTTGTTTGCTATATTTGGTGTCTTTCAAGTTTTCCAGATTTTACTCATTTTATTGGAGAGAGTACTTTGCAAATCAGTGAAATCCAATGGCATCATTTGTGGAGTGAATCCGGAAAAGCTACCCTCATAATCAATGATTCAGTGGTGATATGTCATCGCAGATTGTTCCTTGTTGTCTCTCGTCCTTCTCAATCCCTCTCTGTGTGACTCACGGATTGTGTGATTCTAATCAACAACGCAACCGATATTTGCCACCGTGACATCTTGGAATACCTCCAGACACGCATGTGAAGCCTCACATGTTTAGATTCGATCATGTTGTAATTTTTGCCGAACCCTCTAGCAAATCACCTTCCGGAGTTAGTTCCTTACAAGTCCGAGACCAGTGGTCAGGATTTTACACGACACGGAAAAACGCGAAAATCTCCCTCGACCTCATCAATGACTACCCTCAAGTTAAACGCGGCTCTGGGCAACACCCGAGACGTTCTCGCAGCCAACCTTAAACTTGCTATCGCTGCTCTGGTGTTTGGTCAGGGTGAGGTGACGTGGGATTCGCCACAACCAGTTCTTGCAACCCTCAACAAGGGCGATGAGGCGGTAGAGCTTATCGAGCCCAACGCCATCGTCAAGTACTTGGGCAACGACTTCTCTACCACTGCTGCCATCACCTTTGAAGAGTCAGCGGTGTACAAGGCGTTGAAAACGAACCAAACCATCAACATTGATATCCCTTTCACCAAGGCCGAGCCCACCGTGGAACAGATCATCTTTTTTGCTGGGGTCTACGCATTGAACCAAGAGATTCAACACCCTTGGATTAATGAATTCGCTCTGCTCGACTCGGTAAAGCTGGCCGTGGCTGATGCCAAGAAGAACACAAAGCTTGCTAGGGTTATTTCGGCAGTCAGGGATGGTGCTGTGAAGGTGAAGTCGGGTCATACTGTGCGCAAGGTTGAAGGTCCTATCGTGCCCAAGGAGGGTGAAGCCAATGTGCTTATCACGTCGGCGCTTCCCTACGTGAATAACGTGCCTCATTTGGGTAATATTGTCGGACTGGTACTTTCGGCCGATATCTATGCTCGCTACAGCAAAAATCGCAACGTCAACACGTTGTTCATTTGTGGTACCGACGAATACGGCACTGCCACCGAGACTAAGGCATTGGAAGAAAAGACCACCCCGCAAGAATTGTGCAACAAGTACCACATCATCCACAAGCAAGTGTACGACTGGTTCGACATCAACTTTGACTACTTTGGTCGCACCACCACCCCACTCCAAACGGAAATTGCCCAAGACATTTTCATGAAGTTACACCAAAATGGTTTCCTCGAAGAAAAGACTACGGAGCAATTGTACTGTGAGGTACACAAGTCGTTCCTTGCCGATCGGTTCGTGGAAGGGACTTGTCCCAACTGTTTCTATGATGACGCTCGGGGTGACCAGTGTGATAAATGTGGGCTTTTGCTTGATCCACTTCAACTCATCAACCCCAGATGTAAGTTGGATGGGTCGACGCCTAAGGTGAGAGAACTGACTCATATTTACCTCAAGCTTAACGAATTGGAAGCACCTTTGAAGGAATGGGTAGACAAGGCGTCAGAAGAGGGCAACTGGTCGAAGAACTCGCGCACCATCACCGACTCATGGATCAAGAAAGGTTTGGAGCCGCGATGCATTACTCGTGACCTCAAGTGGGGTACACCTGTGCCGTTGGAGGGTTACGAAGACAAAGTGTTGTATGTGTGGTTTGACGCCACCATCGGTTACGTGTCAATCACTGCCAATTATGGCGAAAAGAATGGCGATGTTGAAGCGTGGAAGAAATGGTGGCGTAATCCGGAAAACGTTAATCTTTATCAATTCATGGGTAAGGATAATGTGCCCTTCCACACTGTGGTGTTCCCGGCGTCAGAAATTGGCACCAACGACCCCTGGACCAAGTTGCACCACTTGCTGACCACAGAGTACTTGCAATATGAAGGTGGCAAATTCTCCAAGCTGAGAGGCGTTGGTGTGTTTGGCAACAACGCTGAAGAGACTGGGGTGTCGGCGCTGGTGTGGCGGTACTACTTGGCACTGGTGAGACCTGAACTGTCGGACCTGCAATTCTCCTGGAAGGAGTTTGTTACTAAGAATAACTCAGAGCTCTTGAATAACTTGGGCAACTTCGTTAACCGGATTGTCTCGTTTGCCAATGCCAAATACGCCGGGGTTGTACCGAAATTTGACGTGAAGAACATCCCCAACTACAAAGAGTTCAATGACGATGTCAACGGTCTCCTCAAGCAGTACATCGACACTATGGACGCCGTTAAGTTGCGCCAAGGGTTGGAGTTGGCGATGGCCCTTTCGGCAAGGGGGAACCAATTCCTTCAGGACAATAAGTTGGACAATGCCCACTTCAACAATGAGCCAGACAAGACTGACGCCGTTGTAGCGGTGGGTCTCAACTTGGTTTACTTAGTGCTGGCGGTGATCCTGCCGTTCATGCCTGGCACCACCCACCAGATCGAGGAGATGCTCAACGCGCCGGCGTTGTCCATCCCTGACAAGTTCGAGACCGTGTTGGAGCCGGGACATAATATTGGTGAACGCAAGTACTTGTTCACCAGAATCGACGAGAAAATGATCGATAAATGGAGAAGTGACTATGGTGGTCAACAAAATTAGGAGAGTTATGATAGGAGTAATGGTTAGTTGCAAATTGATATGTATAGGGTGGCTAATAAGAAAGATATTCAATGTAGATTTGTAAACAGGTCGCCATCACAAACGTTCCGTCGAAATTGACGTATAATGATTGTAGAGCAAAAAAACTGAGTGAACCATGACGTTGCCAATGTAGCCAATAGTATGTAGTTGGCGATGATGTCGTTGTTTCGACTCAGGGAGAACGAGAGGGGGTAAATTAATGTCCTACAAAACTTAAAGCTCATAAATGACGTGTAGGCAATTGATGTGCTTACGAGAACCTTCGAGTAGGTCTTGTCAAAATTTGTGCAAATTTCGATAATTGTAGACGTTAATAAAGCCCCTCAAATATGATCGAATTTACAGACAACAGAACAACTCACTCGTCAGACTGTAAAACTTAGAATAGAAATCACGGAGTACCGTACCCAATAATGAAGTTTTCTATGAGGGCAGAGAAGTACCAGAAAGTCCAATCAATATAAGAGCGATCGTATCCTTCCATATTGTTCGTAAATATCAGTACCTCGCTCAGAAATCGAAAGATATCATATATTTCATATTAACTACTATTTCAAATTGCGAGGACGTCAGCCAGCAGCTCCTCGAGAGGTAGGTCACCATTTTGAGCACCTAAGCAACAACCAAGCTGCACTTGATGAAACGAAAGATGCATTCACCTTTATTGGCAAACTCCAGGTTTGGCTAGTGAGTTTACCCCAACAATACGGGCAGTCTTGCCATCGCCCAAATGGTTGGTAGCATGCTCACGATGCTTCCACCGTCGCCATAGATCAATAGCGTACTAGCGAGTTCATACTGTGGACAATGGCGGCAAATTTTGAGAACTGATATGTCGCAAAACTGTGAAGTAAGTTCTGCTCAAAGATCATCGCTTCTCAGCTAGTGCAAGCGCAAGCGCCTTTAAGAATGAGCCTCAACTGATAAAACAAACAGTCACTACTCGCAATTGAGCTTACTCAAAGCTTTGTCATAGGGTAAGGCAGAACCGATATCGTTTCAACTGGCACGGGGGCTTTTACGATGACTTGTCGAATCAAAGTATGCCTTTCATGCCCATACAGATGTATAATAGAACGACATTATAACCATAGTTGTTGGTGCTGACGGGTCCCCTTGAAGGCTTACTCGTGTTGAGAATCTATGCTCAAATATTTCAACAAGACGTGCATATTCGTTTTTACTTCATCTTCAAACCCCCCTTAGGACTGCGACTAACATATGATACTTCAATACCATAGACCATCTCGATGTTCTGAGCATATAAACACATCGCAAGTCAAAACAGATAACTGCAACCACATAATACGCTTTTGCTTGAAACGGCTCCCCAGGCCCCACTCACCCCCCCGAATCACGAATTTTGGAGAGCCTCATTTATTCTTTCGTTCGTGAAATTCTCATGTACCACTTGCACCTCCAAAGGGTTCGACTGCTCCCTGTTTGAAAAAGCTTGGTATCATACCCCCGGATTTCTTCACAACTATGACAAAAGTCAGCTTTATGGCATGCAATTGGGGTATATTGTTACCTCCCCTTCAAATATCAACTTCACAAACGGTTCGATGTACCTCGACGTTAGGTTTAGTTTGACAAGCTGTGCCTAATATCACCCAGTGATAGGAGGTTAACCCCGTCGGTTCAGCTAATCTGAAATGGTTACGTTCTTGACAGAGCGTTTGACAACTCATAGTAGGCATATTTGAAATCACCACCAGTCCAAAGTAGGCGAATTCAACACGGAGGTGAACCAGACAGTCGCGCCCATTGGCGGCGTCATCACTCCGTGATTGGGATCCTTCTTCCATCACACAGTAACACCCCACAATGTCACATTGTATAAGCAAGAAGTGGGAATCATTGCTCACTCTGTCAATCAGTATTTCATGTGATCGCGACTTCGTGTACGCGCCACTTAAAGTCCGCGCGCGGCTATCATTGACATCCAAGTCCTAGGACTAACAAGTGTCCACATGGGTAGGCTCAAGGGTGACAAAACTTCACTCTTTGACTGTCATGATGCAGAGTTTTCCTGGTCGTTTTCGTTGCCCTCGGTGTCGGCAATATCATCGATTATCGCAATCAGCCGCTAGCTATTGGAGCCGGGGTTGATGGTGTCTTTATCAAATTGATGGTGTTGTCAAGATGGTCAGCGGTGAACTTTGACGATACTGTCACCACCGACTTCAAGCAATGCACCAATCACCTCGTTCGGCGACGAGCCTTCAAGCAAAGAAGCCTTTAATTGGCGAAGTTCAAGTCATTGTCTTCTCCAAGAAAACCGTCGAAGCCATTGCGGTTTCGCCTTGGGGAGCACCAATTGTCATCTTGAAGATTTTCCTATGCCTTTTTTCAACAATCCCCAGTTGGCAGCCTTGGCAGTCGCGTAAGAGGTGATACCAAAGTTATCGCAACTCCCCCGGGCCCAGGTGATGTTGGTGATACAGCAGAGGTGGATACGCCAGCTTACGCAAACAGCTTGTCTTTCAAGAATCATTGATCAATTCGTAGATGTGGTCGAGGACGATGTCAATGACCACGACGCGGTAGATTTCGCCTTCTTGAAGTCATTGATAATAACTTTGAGCCTTTTGGGCTCAAAGAAGTCTACGACAAACTTGCCTCAAGATAAAACTACCGCTAAGTTAGCCATCATGGTAAACACTAAGTCCACCGCCGCACTTCTGAAAACGTCCACTAAAGTAGAAATATGTCTCTCTTTTGTTGTGTATCAGATGGTCAAGTTATGATAATTGTCAATCGATGCCGAAATGAAATCGATTGGTTCGTCTGTCACTGGTTCCGTTGATTTAGACACCTTCAGATTCCACTGAGCGCCAGCACAGCCAACATGATGGCCAACGAGACTGACGCGAGAACTTTATTCCTGACCAGCCCTATACCTGGAGTGTTCTACACCCAAACTGACAAAGTACCATACATCAAGGAGATGGGATCGTTCTTTAAGTTGTCGAAGTTTGCTTGTAGGCAAATCAATGCACCCAAAGCTACCGAGTTCTGGCTTGAATCATCCGCGATAGTAGTTGTCCACCAAACGGCATCAGCCATGAATTAGCCAAACAGACGCTTTTCGTTGGAGAAATTTTCTACTGTTGGCTGCTGTCAGCTAAGCTATTGGATTTTTAAGGATTTAGGCAAAGGTAATGCTTTTTGGTAAGGATTGACCTTCCAGATTTCAATCGATCACTAATATCGAGGCATCCCCTGCTGGTAGAACAACTCATCCAGTAAAACGGCGAAGAACCCAAGGCAGAAGTGAGCAGACTCCCTTCAAGGACATAATTTTGTTTAGTGAAGCCTCAGCGACAATAAAGCACTCTGTCTCACGTTGTGTGGGTTGCCTTTGGTTTGTTAATGAGTATTTTCATCGTTAGCACGGTGGCTTCAAGGTGAAAACGACTCGTGAGGTGAGACTTTAGTTACACAGGCGGCTTACTACGCAGTAGGACTAATGCCGCAAAGAACTTCGTCAAATATCCCCAGCGCTAGAGCGGAACTAGTGCTTACATCAGCATCGGTTCCAGCGCTAGACAAAGAGCCCCCCTCTGCTGGGTGAACCCGCGAGATTAGGCTGGCAGCCCCAAAATATGAATAAGTAGGAATGCAGTTAGGCAATCCGAGCAAAGGCTTCCACGGTGCTGCGATCTCCTCAGCTGTAGCCCTCCCCCGATGATCACCCCTCCCCGATTGTAACGATGAACCCAAGTGTAACGATAATGCCCGATTGTATCGATGATACCCAATCATAACGATAAAACCCAATTGTAACGCCAACACCTGCCGCATCCACATCCCTGCCCGGCCTGTTCTCCGCGCCTCTTTGCCCCCACCGACCTCCCGTCGACGCGCGCTCCCCCCTCCCACCACAGCCGTCGCACAGCCATCGCCATCACCATCCCAGCCGNGCACCAGCCATCGCCAGAACCACCAGCCGTGACCGGAAATGCGAAAACCGAGGACCTGCGGCAAAGGGATAGGGACTAGATTTGAGTTTTGTATGCTTAGGGTATGTATTGATTATCTTAAATACTTATCGAGGTTTAGTTTTGATTATTCAAGCTTGCGGGATGATAATGTTAGATTACCCGATTAGTAAGTGTAGAACGTATGCTGCTGGCCAATTGGATAAAGTACCGCAGGGTTGGGCTGTCACCAGCTGCAAACCGGCCCCCCGCAATCCATCAACCCGCAACACGCAGTTTATACTCGAGTTATAAACGTTGCATTAGCGCTGCGGGCGTGGACGGCGGGTATCCGACTCCAAGCTGGCGTACCACCTGGACTATCATCGGCCTACGCAATTCCAGCGCAACTACCCCCCGCAGTTATATCCCGCCAATTCTCGAGCGTATTCGCTAGGTAAAGAGCAGCGGGGGGGTGGTCGATGTAGTTTTTTCCAGGTGGTGAGCCTCCCGAAAGGGCACTATGTTAGTATTTTTGGTTCCAATTGGTGGGACTCGAGCTGGATCTCAGCCCAAGTCGCCAAGCGGCGTCATCAAAAGCGTCAGTTGGTAGGCAGACTCGAGCTGGATTTCAACTCATGTCGCCGAGCGGCAGCGCTGATAGGGTGGCAGACGCGGGTTGGATTTCAACCCATGTCGCCCAGCGGCTGCGTTAGTCAGTAGCGGATGCCATGTTGGTAGGCCATGGTCCAAATTGGTGGCAGACTCAAGCTGGATTTCAACTCATGTCGCCGAGAAAGTGGTGATGAAGATAAAAAAGGAGTAGTGCGACCAGCGGGCTTTTTATGTCGAACCCGAAAGAATATCCTGGATATAGACCCCCCCCCCGCGTCACGTCGGGGCAGATTCATCTGNATAGGGTGGCAGACGCGGGTTGGATTTCAACCCATGTCGCCCAGCGGCTGCGTTAGTCAGTAGTGGATGCCATGTTGGTGAGCAATGGTCCAAATTGGTGGCAGACTCGAGCTGGATTTCAACTCATGTCGCCGAGAAAGTGGTGGTGAAGATAAAAAAGGAGTAGTGCGACCAGCCGGCTTTTTATGTCGAACCCAAAAGAATATCCTGGATATAGACCCCCTCGCGTCACGTCGGGGGAGATACATCTGGGGTGCAGATCTAACGCTTCTGACACTAAAAGCACCGGGGGATACAGCCGGGCTCCACATCCGCGGCCGTTACTCGAGCGTAGGTGTCACCACAAACTTCCCCCGAATTTTTACCGCCGATACTGGCGGATCCCGATATTCCGAGTCAAGCTCCAGGGGGCGAAGTGGGCCCGCGCCAGCCAGCCCCCCCCAAAATGAGGGAACCCGAGAAAAAAACTCACGCCACCGACGGGCAAAAGCCTCCTCTACATTCCGTAACTACTATAGGCGTGCCGTTAGGGCTGGAAACCCTGGTCCCGTGACTTCTACGGTGCTGCAATCTCTCCAGCTGTAACGGTAAACCCCAGTTGTAACGCCAACACCTGCCGCGTCCACACCGCTGCCCGGCCTATTCTCCGCGCCTCTTTGCCCCCACCGAACTCCCGTCGACGCGCGCTCCCCCCTCCCACCACAGCCGTCGCACCAGCCATCGCCAGAACCACCAGCCGTGACCGGAAATGCGAAAACCGGGGACCGGAAGGAAAACCGTATTTGGATTGTTATTGTAGCGCTATCATGTGGCACAATGTACTTCATGGACGGATTTGAGGTGGGATTGGTCGGTATTGAACCGCGCATTTTTTGAAGGCCGTGGCTCTTTGCTGAAGAGTGAGTTTACGTAAGCTCACTAAGTATGATAGTTCCAGTGTATATGTGTCGTTTCTTAAATTTATAGGAAAATCAACATGATAGTTGTATAGTGGTCATCATAACATATTTGAGTAACGAGCAACTATGCCATTACTGGTACCATACAATAACAGGTGATCTTAGTGCTTTTTCACGTTCTTTATTATGCATTCACGTTGCAATTTATATACCGTTACTCATTTGTAGACCTTGCTTCAAGCATATTCTACCTTGTCGTTCAATCTTTATTCATTCTCAAAATTGCAAACTTTCTCGCAGTAGGGTCTTATTTGTGCTAATCAAAAAGCGTCTCTCTCGCAGCAGGGTATTCGGTAATGGCCATTGCTGCCAAGTGTTCGGCGTCACATTTCGAACTGGCCAGGGCCGTCAGCAAATCATGGCCTTTGAGTGTTATTGTAGCTTTGATCTGGTTCTGCTTGTATTCAAAGTGGTATCGAGGTTGCACACCAAGACGACGCTTACAAAGCTTCTTAAGCCAAAACCCCGCTTGCACATTTGGTCTGGTTCCAGCTGGTAACACGTGATCCGCCTGAATAGGAAACAACGTCCAGTCAATTCGCTCAAACCGTGCCAAATTCTCAGCATAACTGATTGGTGTAGATATGTAAGCATTCAAGTACAGCAGTGCTGGCTGCACCGGCGTCTTGGCAATTTTGAACCGAGACGATATGTTGAAAGCCCGGCTCAGCTGTGCTGGCTGTGCAGGCTTCACGGCAGCCCTAGGCCTTGTCGGTCTGTGAGCAGTCCGGTTCAGCAGTGCCTGCTTGACCAATTCTTCAGTCATACATCTGAGAACATCCCCAGGTTTAGAGATTGGTGCCGATGTGGGTTCTGCGTAAACTTCCCATACCCGCACGTTAAAGTCCTCATTCGACGAGGAGACAAGTATGCCCCTGGAGCTTCCAGGTTTTACAAAAGCCACAACCGAGGTTACTGGCTTGTCCTGAGCTTGTAGCATCAATCGTGGGTGACCGGTGGTTTTGTTCCAACATATCACCTTGCCATCTTGAGAACCCAGAATAACGCACCCAATATTTGGCATCAAACAAATTGAATTAACCAGATCCCCATGACCCTCGTAGGTAACTTCACATGACGACGATAACTGATTGATGTTCGTAAAGTTCCATAACTTTGCAGTAGCGTCTGCCGAACTTGACAAAACCTTCCCGCTGTCATCAGCAAACTTCACGGATAACACCTGCTTGCGGTGACGATTGAACTGTTTAGCCCCCGAAAATTGCGCTTTCAATTCGCTGTCTGCGTCCCACACTCCGACCGTATTATCCCCGAAGCCAACAGCATAAAAGTCACCGTCCTGCAGTACCGCCACCGTATTCACCAGTTTTTCATGGTAATTCATGAGAAAATCAGACGTTTCCAAAGTCCAGACAACAACAAAGCCGTCCTTCAGACCAGACAACAACTTACAGCCATCAGGAAAGTAATCAAGCGAGACCACCTCTCCAGTGCTGAGGCGCAAGGTTTTCTGGACACGACTGGTATTCAAGTCGAAAATATAGATATTCATCTGTTTGGCGATGGCCAAATAGTTGCCATCAGGTGAAAAGCATAACGAGTTAATACAGCCCGAACCTTCAGTTCTGTGACAGTCATCGTCAACCGTTAATGTAGCCACACGACTAAAGGAATTCATATCGTACAAATAAGTGGAACTTGTGCATCCAATGGCGATTACGTTGCCATCTTTTGAAAGCCCCACGCAATCCACCTTTCGAAGAAGATTAAACTGGTGAAGTAGTCTAATGTCCAAATCACGCTTGAGCTCAGGGTTATACCACACGATATAGTTATTATCAATCTTCATGTGGCGTGGATCCGTTCTCGCGTTGTCAATGAACGAAGGGGTAGGCTTGCCATGGAACGCTTTATACGCTGGATTGAAAACATTCAGCAGTCCAGCCTGCAAGGATGTCGGCCCCGGAGCCAGACTAGTGATGGATTGCAGCACTGGACCATTAGTTAAAGCAGGCAAGTTAGTTGGTGATGATAATTCATTGGTAATTTTGGAGACGAATGCGTTGATAGTGGGGTGCTCGTGGATCGCGGTCACAATGGCATGACCTAATTGAACGTATCCGTTGCCACCCTCAAGTTCGATATTTTGCGCCTTTAACTCATTAAGGACAGATTGCAATTTGCGAACGGTTTCTTCGGTGTGTCTTTGGGATTCCGTTTGCTGGTTTGTGGAGGTATTTCTTTTGATGTCATCAACTGGCTGGCAATCATTGCCACTGGAACTTGCGCTTGACGCCAGCATCAAGTTCTCTGGTGGTAAAGGCGGGTCAGAACCGGTAGACATAATTTGAATCAACTCGCGACTTGTTGATACCCTTAGTTTAAATACTAGCCGGTGATTTATAAAAGTGTAAATTTCAGGGCGCGCGATGTATGAGCATTTGACGATACCTACACGATTGAAAGAATGGTCGATAAACTTCTAGAAATGTAGACCAAACAACGTTTATGGTGTGATATAAGTCTAAACAGAGAAACTGCTAAGTGAAGGCGCCAGCAATTTCATCGTTTACGGTCAACGTTTTGTGGTCTGGTCCTTCCATTTTGATTCGTATTACTGCATATAAACCGATTTGATCGGCTAATTTATCGAGATAACTTTCTAAGCCACCACCTCAAGCACGGTTTCGACAACTATAGTATTATGGCAGCATAAAAATGGTTCCATTCTTGGTCCAATTCTTCCCCTCGGAGCTATATTATCACTCCACTGGTGGATGCCTAGTCACTCAAGTGTGGCTGTCACTTCATAGGCTACCAAGTCCAATAAGCAAGCGGTACAGCCGCCATTCTTTACAAAATACACATTCCGCAAATTCTTAAACACAGGCCTTGATCGATTACATAATCCCGCACGTCCATCATCAATGCGATATGAGGCAGCCCCAACGCCACCACTTTCCTATTTGGGATTTAGGCTTACTATTGATACCAACCACCAATTCCTCTAAATTCACAACCAAAATGAAACTTTTACTGGGTGGCTTGTGGGAGCTTTACTCAATTGCCCACCCAGTGATGTGGTTAGCCGAAGTTACGATTACGAGCAATGATTAATGATTATTCTTAGGCCATGATCAGTCTAAAGATTCATTAAGCTAACGACGTATATGAATCAACATGTGTGAAGTGATGGACAGAGATTGTCATGGAAGAATTTCAAAAACATGAGCTCAACACACTACACTAGTGAATGGATATGAAATTGCCACATACGCAAAAATATTATAGTTTATTTGGCCTTGGAGTTCAAGGGCAGTGCCGTTATTATTGCACCAAGAACTGGTGTAATCTGAGCGTCATCCAGCCTAAAAATCCAGAGGCGTCAAATCAGAATGTAAAAATGACATCACTGGTAATAGATCTCGGTATCCGTCTTAATCTCGTAATGATTGTACAGATGTTCAAGGCGACCACAGATGTTGTAGGAGGTGGCGGATCGACGAAGGTAGCCTAGCGCTGCATTTTCCCGAAAATGAAATGAATACACTGGATTACACGGAAGGGAATAGAATTTTCTTCGTCGTATTAAGTCTACCGGCAATTTATTCATTACTACTTCTTGAATGGGGCGGTTTCCCGCTTCAACCACTTCAACTCGAGCGAGTCGCGGCTAAACGAGTCGGCGTAAGCTTCCCAGCACTGCTGGTGGTAGTCATTGAGCCAGGTGATTTCGTCCGCGGATAACAACGACACGTCGATCAACTTGCGGCAGTAGGGCACAAGCGACACGGTGTCGAACTTGAGGAACTGCTTGCTGTTGTAGGTCTCGCTCGATTGCACGACAAACATGTCGTTTTCAATACGAATACCGTACTCGCCGTCCTTATAGAAACCGGGCTCGTTACTCAAGTAGTTACCCGGAGCCAACGGGACCGCCTTCGACGGCACCCGGGCCGCAATGCTCACGGGGCCTTCGTGGACGTTGAGGTAGGCACCAATGCCATGGCCAGTGCCATGGCCGTAGTCCAACCCTTGTTGCCACAAGAACTGGCGGGCCATGGCATCGATTTGACATCCCAGCACGCCCTCGGGGAACTTGAGCCGGGCCAACGCCACCATCCCCTTGAGCACTAAGGTGTAGTTAGTGACTTCCTCGGCCAGCGGCTCGCTGAAATGGATGGTCCGGGTGATGTCGGTGGTGCCCTCAAGGAACTGGGAGCCAGTATCGCACAAGTAAAGCTTACATGGGTTGATGGTGGTGCACGCGCCCTTGACCGGCTTGTAGTGGATCACCGCCGCGTTGGCGCCAGTGGCAGAGATGGTGTCGAACAGCTGGCCCACCCATCCTGGTTCCTGCTTGCGGAACTCAGTGAGCTTTTCGTCGGCAGTGACTTCGTCGATCATTTCTTCCTTCTTAATCACTTCGTTCTCAAGCCAAGCAAACAACTTAATGATAGCCCGACCATCCTTCACCTGGGCCAGTCTCGCCCCGGCAATCTCCGTAGCGTTCTTCACCGCTTTAAGCGCTTCGATCGGCGACGGCATCTGGGTGAATTCACAGTCAAGTTGACGCACCAACTCCCAGTTGGCCGCTGTCAGCACGGCAAACTTCTGCTGCTTCTCCTTGAGCTTGGCCGACAACTCGTGGGTGTGGGTGTAAAACAGGGCGTACGGTTTGAGGGTGACATTGTTCAGCTTAAGCTGAGCCTTAGCGTCGTCGCTGAGTCTCGGCTCATCAACAAAGAGGATGGTTTCGTCCCTAGTGATCACCAAAAACGAGAAAAACACCGGGTTGAACTCGATATCCAGCCCTCTAAGATTAAGCGCCCAGGCGATATCGTCGAGCGCCGTCACAGCCAACGCCGTCACCGAGTCGGAAAACACCTTTTTCGACACTGCCTCGAGCTTAGCCGCCACCAGCTGGCCGGCGTACTTGATATCCCACGTCGAGATCGAGGCAGTAATCGGCACCGGCAAGTCCTCAAATTCCTCCCAAATCTCGTCAATCAAGTTCGGCAACACCGGTACCACGTCCACAGTAGCGTCTTTAGGGCTCTTTTCCTCAGCAAGCTTCGCCAACAGCTGGTAGGCGGCGTAGGTGATGTTGCGGGGGTCAATGCCGATGTGGGCGTCCTTGCCCGAATCCTTGGCCATCTGCACCGCCTGCTCCACCGCCCACTCCTGCCAGGTAGGCTCGCCCTTTTGTCCCTGCTTGATCAACCGCCAGTTAAAGTCCAATTCGTTCAGCGCCTGGTTAAAGTAGCGCCCGTCCGTCAGCAACGCCGCCAACCCGTCCGGTTCATCGTTGAGCGACGAGATGTCCCGCGTGACCACGGCGACCCCGGCCAGCCCCGAAAACCCCGAAATGAACGACCGCCGCTTGTCGCCGGGCGCGGTGTACTCCAGCTGGTGCTGGTCCTCCAGCGGCACCACGTACACCGCCAAGCCGTGCTCGGCCATCTGCTTGCGCAACGCCGCAAGCCGCAAGCTGGTGTTGATCTCCTTGTTGTCCTGAGTAAACGTCAGCGGGTTTACCAGCCAGCACAGGCCTTTCCGCAGAGGCAGCCCCGGTTGCGACCCCAGGCGGCCGAGCTGGATCTGCTTGGCGAAGCGGACCAGACGACGGTTATTTCGCGACAAGAGCCCGGGGGAACAGTTGCAGTTCTGACACTTGATGCCGCCGGCTCTGACCATGGTGGAATGAAGTTGTCGATAGTGGACGGCGGGTGTATGCTGACGGATAAATTGCGTGAGGGTCGCGCCCGGGCTCGTGGCAGGCAACCCTAACGGCGATAACGCCATTTAGTGCTAATACCCATTAATTGTCATCAGGGACACAATTGTCAATATTATAGGCATTGACTACAGGTCCCTAACAACTCTTTGATTCTATTTAGTCGAAACGTTCACATTCAACCTGTGCCGCTTGGGAGCACGGCGGCATCACTGACGTTGCCGTGAGTACTAGTGGCTGCCCTGCCCCGGGGGGAGGCAGTAATATTAGCTGCGAGCGCCTCACCACTGAGTCGTGCCCCTACCAAATGACTCCGACAGCGGGCGACGGTGCAACCCACCGTGCGAACCTGACAACCTACTCTCATACAGAGACCACATCCACTCACGTGACCGCACCCACCCACACTACCATCAACCCCCATCCAAGTAGATGGCGTACAACTTGGACGAGGTCGTCGCCTCCATTGACGCCCTCCACGCCACCAAAGACAATGCCCACATCGCCACCATCCAGGACCAGCTCCAGCGGCTCCAGAAGCTGGAACACGGCTACACGCTCGGCCGCCAGCTCTTGCACCGGCCTCAGGCGCCCGTCCAGTACTTCGGCGCCCTCACCATTACTGTGTTCGTTACTACTCATCCTGATCAGGTGATACCACACGCTCAGCAATTGCTTCCTGACCTCGTGGCCACGATGTACGAGGTGTACTCCCAGGGCCGCCAGCACGCGTACGTGCTCCGCAAGCTTATCCTGGGGTTTGCCCTTATCTACAGGTTGCTAGCCGCTTCAGAATCGTCGGATGCTCGGCTAGATCCAGCTACGTTGCTCGTACAACTGCCGCAATTCACTGTGGCAGAAATTGGTGCCCTCACTGAGCCTCAATGGGAAATCCTCCTCCAATTCTACACCATTATGCCTGAAGATTACCGTCGGGAGACGCTGAAACAGCTCCACGAGAACGTTAAGCGCGACGTGTGGCCACTGGTATCTCAAGTACTCATCCATGACCCTCCCAATCAAGTACTTGCCATGGGAGCTGCTGCGGCTTGGGTTCCATATATTGCTACTGCCGATGGGTTCCTCAGCCCCCGCTACTCTGTCGATGATGCTCGTCCTTTGATACAGTATATGCTTGCTGGACTTACTCCTAGCGACCTTGAAGGCGCTGCTGTCGCCCTTCTGGGCCTTACTGAAGTCTACGAAATGTGTCCCCTGCTATTGGATACCGATACCAAGAACCAGGTGACCGAGATCCTCTTTACTCCTGGTCATTATGGACCTCGAGTTATCGATAACGTCATTGGCGGTGGCGAGCTAGCTGATGATCTGACTTTTGTCGATGCTTTTGTCACCTTCCTCGGCGCCTATCTCGGCCACCATATCCTCTACCTTCTGCGGCATTTGCATGAGGAGCTGGTACAACAGATTCTCCGCATTGTCCTTCGCTTCTGCCATTTCGATGGACAACTGCCTTTGGAAGAACTGGTAAGCGAACCTTTACTCATGTTTTGGGAAGAATTTGTGCTGACGTTGGAGCACGACGCCACGTTTATCAAGCAGACATTTCAAAATAACCCTGAGAGTTACAAAGCTCATACTGAAGCTAGGGACCAGATCCTTCAACAGTGTACTCAGGTATACTGGCAAAAGGCCCAGATCCACGACGAGTTGCCTTCAGAACTTGTGCAATACCGCACCCTGGTTGGTGACTTGTTTGTGCTGGTACTGGAACTCATTCTGATTCCATTCTACATCACCATCGCCGACTCCGTCAAGCTGGCCCTCCAGGCGTCAAATGCCACTGACTTGGAAGTGCTGTTGTACATGTGGTACAAAGTGACGGAAGAACTAGCATTTTACGACGAGTGCTCCGACCACACTCTGATTGTCGTCGATGTCTTCCGCCAAGGGCTCATTGAAGGGGCCCTGGCATTGATGGGCCAGCAGACCTACGTCAGTCGCCAGCTCGAAATCACCACGTTGCGGCTCTTGGGGTCGCTTAAATTTGTGTTCAACACCGACGCCGGCGCCGAATACTTACTGGCAGTGCTTGAGTTTTTATTCGGCGTGATCTTGACGGGCCTGGTGCCATCGCTCATCGCCCTGAAAACCGTGCTTGAGATCTGTCAGGAGAGTCCCGCACGCATGGTGCCGTTCCTCCCCAACTTGGAGCCGGTGGTGGAGCAAATGATTGGAGATGGCCGCGTCGATAACGTCATCCGTGAGCGCATGTGTAACGCGGTTGTATCCATCGCTCAAGGGGTTAAGGATCCTGCACAATTTGCTTCAGTGATTAAAGCCGTGGTATCGAAAATAGTCGCTGTGGCCGCCAGCTTGATCAACGACCCTGATGTCCTCGCCGCGATTGAGGACTACGCCGTATCGCTTGTGCTGTGCATCAACGAAGTGGCTAAGGCGCTGAGACTCCCTGAAGACCACGACGATTGGCTTACTCCTGACCAACAACGTCAAACCAACGAGTACTGGAGCCAGGACCCCTTGGAGATCAAACCACTTATCCTCAATTGCATTTCCCAGTTTGGGCTTCAAGTGGACTTACTTGCCCGTAACCCCATTGTGGTGGAAAAGTGCTGTCACATCTTTAAGAACGGCCTTGGCGAAGCTGTCGATGGTCCCTTCTGTTTCCCCTTGGCCACCATCCTTGACTTTATCAGCACCAAGATTCCTGCGACCGACCCCGCTCATTGTATTCCACTTTACCTGCTCCTCGAGACAATTACCATCACTCTGGCTCCTAAGCTTGGCGCCAATGAGGTGGCCGAAATCGTTCGCATTGCGTTTGTCGATCGCCAGGCTCAACTCACCCACGACCTGGACCTCGTAAAGCCGGTGCTTCTTGTGTTCACCACGCTTATCGATAAAACGCCCTCACATTTGATTAAACTACTGGCATTCCAGAACCAGGGACTCTTATTTGCCCTCGAAGCCTTCTCCAGCAAGGACATTTTTACCATCAAAGCCGTCAACCAGTTCTGGCTGAAGTTCCTCCAGCTCAAACGTGGCTCCCACGAAGACCATCAATTGCTCCAAAACTTAGTGGTGGGCGATGGAGGCCGCCAGCTGCTTGGCTTCCGCCTCACCGAAGCCCTCACGGTGCTGTTTGTCACTGGCCTTCGGCTGAGCTTGGAGCATTACTACCCAGTGTTCCGCACCCTCGTGGCTAAGCTTCCCATGCACTTTAAGCAGTGGCTTCTGGTGGTGGTGGAGTCATTGCCGTTGACGAAGTGTGGCCAGGAAGTGCGGCAACAGTTCGTCAGTCAATTGATGGTTACCAGAGGACAACGGCAGGCTCACGATGTGCTCAAGCGGTTTTGGCTTGCGGCTAATGGATTGTCTGAATACAAGTGATGACCTCACAATTGCATTTGAGTGGTTTATGAAAGATAAGCCATTCACATATAGTTCATAGGACATTTCTGTCCTTGTCATTATACGACATAATGAAAGTATAGCCTCGCAATATTTATCAGTAGAGCCCCATTATTAGGCTATACTTATGAGCTCGACCTTCGAGATCTGTGAATGTGGTCGAGCCAAACAGTCATGTGAGAAGCACCACAGTGAGATGATAACGTGTAAGTAAGGGGTCTGAATATGTAGTGATCTAAATAGTGTCGCCTGATTCTGGCAAATCTTGCGTTCTTCTTTGAGTCCAGCGGGCGTGATAAATGGTTCACACGTTTGTCGATTTCCGAGAAACGATTTAAAGTACGCTAATCATCTACTGAACTTATGGATGACAATTCATCTTTATTTTTGTTACAATGTAACTATTTTGTTTCGAGCTTGACCTTCGGTGTAAGTTTATCGCAATAATAAGTATGGACCCCATAGCTGTCAAGGTAAGTTTATCCTCGTAAAATTCATCGTTGTCATCCGACCCGGCATCATTCTTCATCATAAGTTCATCAACATCATCATCATCATGAATAGTTTGAGTTCAACCGTCAAGCATGACGACGCAGGTCCACGTAGTCGCTATATTCATCAGCAGGAGCTCGTAATCCTGGAGAACCGTCATCTATGGTAGAGTCTTCATTGTCATCGTCAGCATTATCATCTCCCGGACCAAGAACGTAATCGCTATATTCATCAGCAGGAGCACTCAATGGCACATCATCGTCTTGACTTGGTAACCCACTTCCAGAGTCAATGGTGGACTCATTCGTAGCCATTGATGAGCTGTGGGGGTCGCTATAAGCAAAGCCCCCACTGTGTAGTTCCACGGTACCGCGTTCGGCCACATAGTCGCTGTATTCATCGGCTGGAGCTTTCGCTTCCGGTGGTATATCACCGACGAAGCCACTGTCGTCGTCATTGGCAGTCGTGGACGTGCCAAGCACGTAATCGCTATACTCGTCGGCCGGGGCACTCAAAACATCGTTGTCATGTAAACCATTAGCCGTTACTCCACTGGTGGCTTTATTTGGAGACATAGTAGTATTCGCAGTGTGTGGCGATTTGTGGGGTAACTGGCAGTTAGTGGCAAATCGCGAACCCTCACCGAAGAGAGTCCAAACATTATTAACAAATGATATGTTATTGGGCCAATGAAGCTACAGTATTTTTGTTGTGTGTAGTTGATAATGCACCAGATAATAGCCACCAACCGATAAGCGATTAATGGCCATTCTCGGCGATTACTTGAGTGGATCAACCAAATGTGAATAGTTGATTCAAATCCCCACGTAACAGCTTTGCTTTACTATGTAATGCTGCTACCGTCAAGGGATACCGAACGCCTCGATCTATCGGTTGAAACCATTCCCTCGCTACCATGGCGATCACCTTTTCATTGAAAATCATGTACAAAGTTTAGTATTTGATTGTCGTAATCTAGATGTGTATACGCTTACAACGCCTGGGCGAACGCCAAGATCAAGCAGGCGGTGCCGGTGACCCCCGCCCACAACTTGAAGAAGCTCAGCGGCCCGTCGATGGGGACGTCGCCCGAGCGGTTGAACCACACATGGCCCCCGTATTCTTGCAAAGCGTACTGCAACGCCTTGCCCTTCTTCTCGTTGAAGGGAGGGTAGCGCACACCGACCATGAACTCGTTCCACAACTTCTGCTCAATGGTAACCCGCTCGTGGGTGAAGTTATCGTACGACCACTTACCGCCGTAAGCGTCAGTACCTGAAGAACCGATACCACCGAAGGGAGCATTGGATAACACCCCGTGGATCAACGTATCGTTGACAATGGTACCACCCGAGCGCACCAGACGACGAATAAGGTCGACCTGAGGGTTCTTACCTCTAGCAGTAGGGCCTGAGGTGAAGATGTAGAGCGCTAACGGGGTGTCGTGGTAGTTGACAATGCGGGCACAGGCGTCAGGCAACAGGTCGTACACCACCACGGGCAACACGGGGCCGAAGATCTCGCGCTTCATCAGCGAGTCCGTCCACAGCACGTCGTCCAAGATCGTAGGGGGCACAAAACGGGTGTTGCGGTCGGCGTCAGTGACCCCGCCGGTGACCACCGTGCCTTTAGAGGTGGTGATTAAGTCGATGATGCCGTCGTAGGCACGCGACAGCACCATGTGGGTGTAGTCAGGCGAGTCGGGGGTGAGGTTAGGGTACAGTTCTTCCACTGCCCGCTTCATTGCCTCCACCAACCGTTTGTGGCGAGATTGGTGGACAAGCACGTAGTCGTCGGCAATACAGGTTTGGCCACCGTTAGTGAATCTGCCCCACACGATACGTTTGGCAATGGTGTCGATGTCTTTATCCTTGACGTCCAGCAACACAATTGCGGGAGACTTACCACCTAATTCGAGACAGGTAGGAGTCAAAGTTTCCGCGGCCTTTTTGGCGACAATGGTACCGACAGTAGGCGATCCAGTAAAGATGATTTTATCGAACTTCTCATCCAACAACGCCTGGGTCTCGGGGACACCCCCGTTGACCATCCAGAACACGTCGGGGTCCAATGCTCTCGTCAACACCTCGGTGAGCAATTGCGAGAATCTCGGAGTCTGTTCACTCGGTTTCAACACCACGGCATTACCAGCAGCAATCGCCCCCGCCAACGGCGACAACGTGACGTGGACAGGGTAGTTATAAGCGCCCATCACCAACACCACCCCATAGGGGATACGCTCGGTATATACCTTATTAGTACGCAAGTTGATCGGCAAATCGGATACCGCTTCCGGCTGGATCCACTGGTGCAAATTGGCCATGGCATAGAGGATGTTCTTGAGCACGGTGTGGATTTCGGCGATGCGGGTCTCCGTCTCCAGCCGGTGGAAGTCCTGGTACAACGCATGGGCAAACGCTTCTTGGTGGTCGTGGACGGCAAAGTACAAGTTGCGCAACTGGTTCAAGCGGAACTGGAGCAGCTTGGTCTTGTGGGTGTTGAACCCGGCGCGGACACGGGCCACCCCGGGCTTGATCGCCAGCACCTCGGTGTAGACGTAGCCGATATCGACAAGCAGCAGGTCGGACATGACTTTGGATTAGAAGGGCTTCTCCACAATTAAAGGGAAAATATATCGTCGGGTGCACATGGGATCGGCGGCTCCGAGGGCGAGCACATGAAAGCGGGGATGACGTGACTTTTCGCCACCAGGGGCGACACGAGCACATGAAGACCTCAGACGAGTTTGTAATAATACAAATTGATGGCGGTATAGCCAATTCTATCAATGCCGTTAGCCTCAATTCAGTATTTTGTCAAGAACACTCTCTCGCCCTAGTTTCGGCCTCATGCCGGATTGGGACATCCAGCGGATACTATAATGTGCACATGAAAAAAACACTGCTGTATGTGGGGATGGAGGGGCAAGGCGCGAAACGGTTTTAGCGGGGGGCCACGAATAAAGGTGAGGCTCCCTCATAGTTACAAGCCCGGCACTCTTGGTGACTGCCACCAACCAATTCCGAGATCCGGCGATCTAGACCAAATCGCTACAGAAACATCATTAGCCTAATTAGATTCAATTGTTACCATTATCACTTTCTCTGTTGTCATATTCATTAGCTAAGATCTAATTTACGTCAGTTTACAACGCGCCGGCGAAGGCGTAGACCAAGGCGGCGACACCGGCGACGCCTGTCCACACGTTAAAGAACGTCGAGGGCCCGTTCTCAGGCACGTTACCGGTACGGCCAAACCACACGTTGCCGTTGTAACTGGTCTGGGCAGCGTCGATGACGGCGTTATTCTTGTCGTTGAACGGCGGGTAGCGCACCTTCAACATGAACTCGTTCCACAACTTTTGTTCGATGGTGGTTCTCTCGTGGGTAAACGCCTTGAACGAGTGGATCCCGTGGTAGGCACCAATCCCGGAGTTGCCAATGCCGCCGAAGGGGGCGTTGACAAGGGCCACGTGAAGCAACACGTCGTTGATGATCACCCCACCCAGTCTCAACGTGGTAAGGATGGTGTTGACGTCGGGGTTCTTGTTGCGGTTAGCCGGCCCCGAAGTAAAGATATACTGAGCCAACGGGGTGTCGAACTCGCCGCCGGCGATGTGCTCGACCGTCTCCTTCAAGTCGTCGTAGGCGATGACGGGCAACACGGGGCCGAAGAGCTCCTGGCTCATCGACGGGTCGTCCCACAGCACGTTGTCGATGATAGTGGGGGCGATGTACCGCAGCGCCAGGTCCAGCACCCCACCTAGGACCACATCGCCCTTGGTCTCCTTGATGATCCGCGTCAAGTTGTTAAACGCGCGGTCGTGGATGATGTGGGTGTAGTCCTTGTTCTTCGAGTCGAGGTCGGCGTAGAAGTCGTCGCGGGTCGCCTTGACGAGCGCCTGGACGAGCTTGTCTTTAATCAGGCGGTGGACAACGACGTAGTCAGCGGCAACACAGGTTTGGCCGGCGTTGGTGAACCGGCCCCAGGCGATACGGCGAGCAATGGTCTCGATGTCCTTGTCCTTGACGTCCTTGACCACAAAAGCCGGCAGTTTACCGCCCAATTCCAAAAGCACGGGGGTCAACGTCTCCGCCGCCTTACGGGCAATAATGCCTCCGACCATGTTGTTACCGGTGTACATGATCTTGTCGAAGCGCTGGTTGAGCACTTCAGTGGTTTCCGGGATACCCCCGTTCACGACATAGAAGATATCCTTGTCCAACGCTTGCGACAAGATCTCACCGAACAACTTGGAGAAGTGAGGGGTCAATTCCGACGGCTTCCACACCACACAGTTACCACCAGACAAGGCACCGACAATCAGAGAAAGCGATAACAAGAACGGGTAGTTAAACGGCGAAATCACAAGCACCACACCGAGGGGAATCCGCTCGACGTACACGGGGTTCAGCTTAAGGTTGAGCGGCAAGTCAGTCACCTTTTCCGGGGTGGCCCACTTGTGCAAATTGGCCATGATAAACACCAATTCGTTCAACCCGGTCAAGATCTCCAAGTTCTTAGTCTCCGCCCGCAGCCGGCAAAAGTCCTTTTCCAACGCGTCCTCCAACGCGGGGATGTTATCCTTGATGGCGAAATAGACGTTACGCAACTGGTTTAACCGGAATTGCACCGAGTGGGTCTTCTGGGTCTTGTGGAAGGCGTCGGCGAGTCTTTGCACGTTGGGGGCAATCTCCGAGAGAGGGGTGAATTGCAAAGGGCCCGCGGACGTGGGCGCCTTAACTTGAGGCTTGGGCGCTTCTCTGGGCACCGGTTTGGCGTCGGCATCGGCTCCCGGAGTCTTGGTGACGGCGGCGGGGGCGCTGGGCTTCAGGTTGTTGTTGTTAGCCTTAGCCGCCACCGGTGCGCTCTTCGCCTGGGGGGCACCACCTTTCACTGGGGCATCGACGTTGGCTTGCACCAGCGCCGCCACCGCATTGGCTTGGGCCTTGGCGGCAGCAGGCACAGACTTGGATGCCGGGTTCTTTTGCAGCATTATTGGTGGTTTTGGTCTAGGCTTCAGGGGGCGGCCTCGGCACGTATATAAACCTGTGCGACTTCACAGGCCCGAACCATGTGAAGATGCAAGTGTGGGGTACGGAGGGGGTGGATAAAAGAGGGCGACAAAACTCAGGGGCAAAAGCACAATTCGGGCTTGAAAATGTGTGGGTGGTTTTGAGGAGATTTATGGTTAATAGTGGTAGTGTTATTTGATGGCTTAAGGGGAGGGGAGTGGGGCTTACTGGGTCGGGTTTATTTGTCGCAGTCGCGATTTAGGGGAGACCTGAATTTTCACTACCAATACAACAGTAGTGAAGAGACCACGAGTCGATAAGCAAGGTAATTACAGGTCTAGAGTAATTTAATGGAATTATGGATAGCACCGTCAAAATTGAGTTATTGATATGTTGGGGGGGAGAGAGATAGCGCTGACTAATCCGACGCGGGACTCCGAGGGTGCCGGCACGGGACGTAACCCATCCGTTTTCCCAGTCTAGCCTCTGCCGGCATCTGGCGTGCGACTCTCCCTATGATCGCTTGCCCCCCAGTAGCGATGTTCGCACACCACAACAAAAATGCGGTAACGGGAGGGAGGAAAAGCATTCGCGAGGCTGGCACCTGCACAATGACGACGGAGAAGTCAGCGACACAAAGAAGCCGACACAAAGAAGAAAACCCGTGCCAACGTTGCTGGCACAGTACAAGTCGAGCCAATGATCGTTCACTCACATAACCCCTCCGTCTCTAACATTTGTAGACGGTTAAGCTCTGACCCCCCTCGAGTACCACGTGTTTGCCACTTTCCGTATCCCAGTGTAAACCTTGATTTATGGCAGCCACACTTGCGCCTACTGCGAGGATCACCTCAGATGACCCCTCGAGCACCCTCACGAGCACATCACCCCCGAGAAATATTAGAATTAAAGGCAAAACAGAACCACTAAAAAATATAGAATAAAGTTAAATTCTTTCTCCCTTCTATAGCCTTCCATACGTGACTCATCGGACAACACTGCACCCCAATATGTCCCCACACCTGCCGTGCCATGCTCGTCCTGGCGATAACGCCACACGTGACCGCAGCCGTCAGTGCGACTAGAAACAAAAAAACCCTTAGCGAGCCCGGCGCTAGTAATTTTTATACTCGATCAACAACAAGTCCTTTCCCACTTGAATTTCCCGCCCCCCGTTTGCCAGCGAATGGTGGAAGCCTCTGCACCCGCTGCCTCACCCAGTGAGGCACCCCTCGCACCCCAACCGATAGCGCCCACGGCGCCCAAGGTTGCTCTCGAGCCGCGCCGCCCTCCTCAGCTTAAGGTGCTGAAGGACGCCACCCTCAAGCCGTGCTTGCTGAGCACCCAGGTGCCCACTGTCCGTGACGTGGCCCAGCTCCAAAACACTTTGAAATACCTGGATTCCCCGGCGCCGCTGCTTGAGCGCAGCACCCTGGGCGAGCCGCCTATCACCTATGGCGGCTACGAGGCGCGCCTCAACGACGGCAAGCTCCACTTGTGTATGGGGATCACCGGCTGCATTCTGATCCACAAGAACGTGTTCTTGATCATCGAAAAGTTGTTTGACATGTACGGGCGCGACAAGCTCGACATCATGGTGGTGCTCACCCTGCTGGCGGAGTGGTTTTTGGCGGAAAGACTCCCCAAGTTCGACCAGTTGGGCGTCAAAGTGTGGTTCGCCAACGACGCCGCCAACTACTATAACCAGCGCAAAAAGCGCCACCCGCTCACCAAGCTGCTGCTCGATATCATCAGCGATTTAGGTCAATACCTGTTATCGTGGGAGATCGTGCGGTGGACCCATGTTTTATTACTTGCCCCGCTCTCGGCTAACACGTTGGCCAAGATCTCCAACGGCCTCGCCGATAACTTGCTCTGTGACATCCTCCACATGTGGCCGACGCAAAACACCCAGGTGCGCCAGGCAAAGCCCATCGTGCTGGCGCTTGCGCTTACGCTGCTGATGTACGCTCACCCCATCACCCGTCACCAGGTAAACCTATTACGTGAGTGTTTCCCGCTGATGACGGTGCTCAAGCCCGTGGAGAAGTGTGTCGACATGGACGGCAACATTGCCATGGGCGGGATGTGTCCCTGGATGGACGTAGTCGACCACGTGTCTCGTAAGCTTGGTCCTCCCGCCTTGCCTGATGACGACGACGATAACGGCGATGATGACGGCGATAACGACGAAATCAGAGATGGCGACGACGACGACGACGACGACAACGATGATGACGACGATGACGATGACGACAATGACGATGATGATGACGACGATGATGGAGAAGGTGATGATGAAGACGATAGCGAAATCATCGTGGCCGATGCCACACCCAACGGCGTACCGAAAAACGGTAAAGTTGGTGACGGCAGCATCTCCATCCCCTCGTTCAATTTGTCACGGAAACATCTGATTCCCGAGGTGGAGATGGCGCGGAGAATGCCGACACCACCCCCGATCATCAAGGAAGACGCCCCGCACGCTGGCCAGCTGGTGGTCCACCGCACTCGCCACAACACCATCAGTCGTAAGGAGCTCGAGGAGCACGAGGTGTTGGCGCTCCAGAACGCCATCAAGAACTCGTTCCCCGTCTAGGCAAACGCCGCGTTATTACGATGGTCGCTGCCTGTATTATTATTATTATCATATCTATCGATTTTCTGGGTATTCTTGTACTTGCTAGGAAAGGTTTATATAGTCATCTAATGTTCATTTCTCGGATTTCTTAGAGAAGGTTTGTATAGTTAATGTTATTTATCAATGATTCTTTACGTAGTTATAGCTACTATTGACTCTAACCATCACAGACCTTTGAGACTCAGCTCGAGTTTCGTGTTAACAAACAAAATTTTAGAATTATGTTTAGTTTTGCAATGCAACATTGAAATGAAAAATTAAATCACGTTTATGATTGATTATTATGTTTGCATTGTTTGATCTACTCTCCTTGGAGCCATTATTGATCTCGCCGCACTGGAGCCTTCGCGCCATGAACCACCAGAAGAAGGCGGTGTACGAGGACATTCTACCGGGCTATGTCGATGCTATACCGACCAAACTTTCCCAGTTTGCTGAACTGATACACCTGGCGAGTATGAGACTCCCGCTATCGCTGGATGCCAACGCCGCCCGCTTCCACATGTGTGTCTACTTGGCGGCGGAACGACTCCACCAGCGGCTTGGATTACCTGAACCCGAACGGCAAAAGATCCCCTGCCGGCCTAAAGTGATGGAGAAAGCTTTGAATGAGCTCAGATCACGGGTGGTGGACGAATTGAGTACTCCTATAGGGTCACCAGTGACTACTCCTACTAAACCCCGTCGAAGCTCATTAACTCCTTTGGGAACACCAACCAGCTCTCCTTCAAAGCAACCGCCGCTGCCATTGAAACATCTGCCGCGGAAACTGTCTCCGTTAAAGCGTTTACGGGAGGCTGCCGCCGAAGACGATGATGAAGATGGCCTTAATACCCCAGCGCGGAAGAGACGGTTCCCCGGAGCCGTTGATCTCCCTCCCGTGAGCGAGTCTCCGTTCAATCCTGACCCTACTACCCCGACAAAGCTGCTGTATGACCGAGATCCGCTGGATTCTGATGAAGACTTTATTGAGTCCCCCTCAAAGAGTCCAGCGTGGAGTCCTAGCAGAAGCTCAACCAGTCCCTCCAAACCTTCATCCAAAACCAATATCCCCAAGAAAGTGCTTTATGATCGCAGAGTGGTAAAAATCGTCGACTTTGTCAAATTCGCTAACACTTTCTATATCCCCGATATCGTCACCACCAAGCTCTTAAACTCATTTGCACGCCATCGGGATAAGTTTAAAAAGAGAGGTGAGTGGCCTTTAGCCTGTGGGCTTGTCTATGGTGCCTATAAACGAATCAATCATCGTCGTCTTGAGAAATTAGGCGAGACGAAGAATATCATTGACAAGATCCATACCTGGCAAAAGGGGGGGATGACAAGAGAGTATATGGAGCTGTTCTTCGGTATTGTTGAGGACTACGTCAGGAACGAGGCGTGGGTACGCCAATTGGAGCGGGATTATATGGGGTTTAGGGGTAAAGAACGATACGAACAGGAACGCTCAGAGTACGAGGCTCGCACTGGTGGTACACCGGAAGCGATAAAACATAATGAGCTTTTGGTCCAGCTTGGAGCGATGGTCACCGGGGCTAATGAGTACCAACTGCAAGCTCAACAGGAATACTATGAGGTGTGGAAACAGAACGCGTTGGCTAAAGCCGCCGCCCGCTCCCAATCTCCAGAAACACTATAGATGCATTTACGAAACATATCTCATTGATTTCTATATCACTTTAATACCAGAATCTCTGTGAATTGTCGATGCCGTGCGTCTCTGCGAAGTCTCGTCATCACCATGCTTGATGATTTAGTTTACGTCAAGTTTGCATCGGTCGCCATCGCTGGTTATAAGATGTAACCGTCTACGACAACTGTGAAATCTTTTGAAAATTTAATAGCTTTCATCGCAATAAGGCTTACACGGCACCCTCACTTTGGCTGAGCAAACTGTAATGAGGTATGCCCTGGATAACCACATTTACGCCAAGTAATTCAAACATAAACACTCAAACTACTTCGACAAACACTACTAGTAATCACTCTCATCGTCTTTTGACTAATTTTCGCATTGTAGCCCTGGAACCACCCTCTATTCCCCGGCTCCCCTCCTTCCCTTCACCTGGCTTCGCACCCTCAAAATTTTTCACCTTAATCAACTATGCCCCCTAAGAAGAAGGTTGCCAACGAAAAGCCCATCCTTTTGGGTAGACCCGGGAACAACTTGAAGTCCGGTATCGTCGGGCTTGCCAATGTCGGCAAGTCGACTTTTTTCCAGGCGATCACCAAGTGTCCCTTGGGTAACCCCGCCAACTACCCCTTCGCCACCATTGAGCCCGAAGAAGCCCGGGTGATTGTCCCCTCGCCTCGTTTCGACAAGTTGGTGGAATTGTACCACCCTAAGTCCGAGGTGCCTGCTCACATGACCCTTTACGATATCGCCGGGTTGACTAAAGGCGCCCACAAGGGTGAGGGTTTGGGTAACAACTTCTTGGCCAACATCCGCGCCGTCGATGCCGTGTTCCAGGTGGTGCGTTGTTTCGACGACCCCGAGATCATCCACATCAACGAAGAAGTCAACCCGATCGCCGACTTGGACATCATCGCCGACGAGTTGAGATTGAAGGACATTGAGTTCGCGGAAAAGCACTTGGAAGGCGTCGAAAAGGTTGTCCGCCGGGGCGGCCAGTCGATGGAGGTGAAGAAGGCCAAGGAAGAGGCCGAGTTGGTGCTGAAGATCATCAAGTTGTTGGAAGATGGCCAGAGAGTGTACAACCAGACCTGGACTCAAAAGGAGGTCGAAATCATCAACCAGATGTTCTTGTTGACCGCCAAGCCCTGTATCTACTTGCTCAACCTTTCCGAACGTGACTACGTCCGCAAGAAGAACAAGTGGTTGATGAAGATCAAGGAATGGGTCGACACCCGCTCCCCTGGCGACATGATCATCCCCATCTCGGTGTCTCTCGAAGAGAAGTTGGCCAACATGGGCTCCGACGAAGAGAGAGAAGAGTACTGCAAGGAGATCGGCGCCCAGTCGGCGTTGCCCAAGATCATTGTGTCGATGAGACAAAAGTTGGACTTGATCTCGTTCTTCACCTGCGGGCCCGACGAAGTGAGAGAGTGGACGATCAGAAAGTGGTACACTGCCCCTCAGGCCGCTGGTGTTATTCACGGCGACTTGGAAAAGACGTTCATTTTGGCCCAGGTGCAAAAGTACGACGACGTCATCGAGTACAAGGGCGACGAGAACGCCGTCAGAGCCGCGGGCAAGTTGTTGATGAAGGGTAAGGACTACTTTGTCGAGGACGGTGACGTCATCTTCTTCAAGGCCGCCGACGGCAAGGCTCGTTAATAGTAATAGACCCCCGACTACAACTGACAAAATGTAGTAAGTAGGCGATTAAATCCGATTTTTGGACAGTAAACAACACCTAAAAAATCTTCGAATCCGTCCCATATCAAATTCTCATACTAGTACTTGGTGTGTTGTTCGGAGTGAATTTCATCTGTGACGTCATCGCCGAATCAAATCAGACGCTTAACATCAACGCCCAAGCGTCTGTCTGGCCGGTGCGAGAAAAAAAAAGTTTCAATTTTCACTGATTCTTCAAATTCCTTAGTAGTCTCACAATTACTCGCATATTTCGCCAGCACCCAAAATTAAGCTATTTAATTTATCAGCTATAGTCAATTTGCCATCTAAATTTAAATTGTTCCACAACGATATGGTTTTAACGTTGGTAGGCTTTAAGTTTAGCTGACAAATGTCTCTTCTCTGGTGTTACCGCCACAAGCGCGTCACATGCCCCGGTGTTCCATCGCGATTCCCCAGGTTTCTTTTTTTCTCACCAGCGTCGGGGCGCATCGGCCCTCGGCTGATAATCAAGGGATTAATGGCTATAGCTGATGGTCTAAGAAAGTGGTATGCTGCGTCATTAGCATATACAGTAGGCCTAGGTATTAGTTTAATGCATCAGCGGCATCCACTAGGCCTGGCTGACTCATCACGGTGTTTTTTTTCACAAGCGGTTCGCAGCCCTGACACCGAAATCCGCTGGTAGGTCGAGCGGGAAGCAAGCCTGTGCCGGCTATCAGTGGCTTCGATGCAGGACGATAAACGGCGCTCGCATGAGTCATAGTGGAGTGCCCTCCACCAACCCCCCCGCCACCAGGGTTCCCACCCCGTTAAATCGACTATATCTAGCCCAAATCAACCAATTTTACCTCAATTATACCCTATTCTGTCTCATATATCGATTCTAGTAGTGTCTGAGTCATCGCCTCCGCGGGAGCCGTTCGCCCCGCTGACTCACAACCGTGCATCATGAGCCCTATTTAAAGTGAAAAATTCCCTAACCCAGAAATTTCTTTATCCCCCCCCATCCGTTGACAATGTCGATGTCTGTCCAGTCCAACCCCTACGGTCCCAATCCCTCCGACTTCCTCTCCAACGTCAACAAGTTCGAGTTGATCGAATCCACCCTCAGAGAAGGGGAGCAGTTTTCCAACGCCCACTTCGATACCGAGACCAAAATCAAGATTGCCAAGGCCCTCGACGACTTTGGCGTCGACTACATTGAGCTCACGTCGCCCGTTGCTTCGGAACAGCTGAGAAAGGACTGTGAAGCTATTTGCAAGCTCGGCTTAAAGGCGAAGATTTTGACCCACATCCGGTGCCATATGGACGACGCCCGCGTCGCTGTTGAAACCGGGGTCGATGGTGTTGATGTCGTCATCGGCACCTCGAAATTCTTGCGTGAACACTCCCACGGCAAGGACATGAACTACATTGCCCAGCTGGCGATCGAAGTCATTGAATTCGTCAAATCCAAGGGTATCGAAATCAGATTCTCCTCGGAAGACTCGTTCCGGTCCGACATTGTCGACTTGCTTAACATCTATCGTACTGTGGACAAGATCGGCGTCAACCGCGTGGGTATTGCCGACACCGTCGGCTGCGCCAACCCCCGTCAAGTGTACGAGTTGGTGAAGACGTTGAAGCTGGTGGTGTCGTGCGACATTGAGTGCCACTTCCACAACGATACCGGGTGTGCCATTGCCAACGCCTACACTGCCCTTGAAGCCGGTGCTAAGCTCATTGACGTCTCGGTTCTCGGGATCGGTGAACGTAACGGGATCACCCCCTTGGGTGGTTTGATGGCCCGTATGATCGCTGCCGACCGTGACTATGTGCTTTCCAAGTACAAGGTGCACAAGTTGAGAGACCTCGAGAACTTGGTTGCGAATGCTGTTCAAGTGAACATCCCCTTCAACAACCCGATCACGGGTTTCTGTGCCTTTACCCACAAGGCCGGGATCCACGCCAAGGCCATTCTCGCCAACCCCTCGACCTACGAAATTTTGAACCCGGAAGATTTCGGTATTCTGAGATACATCCACTTCGCCAACCGGTTGACGGGTTGGAACGCCATCAAGCTGAGAGTCGACCAATTGAACTTGCACTTGACCGACGACCAGTGCAAGGAAGTTACTGCTAAAGTGAAGCAGATGGGCGACATCAGACAGTTGAGCATCGACGACGTCGACTCGATCATCCGCGACTTCCACGCCGAACAGCAGACGCCGCTGTTGCGGCCCGCCCCGACCACCGAAGACGACATCGAGCCGGTGGCCAAAAAGCAAAAGACCGAATAAAATTTTGGTCACCTCCACTCGGGTAGTGTGTACATATAGAAGATTGCATTTAAACGGTAATATTAAGTTAAGAGAAAGAAGAAAACAATTAGGATACACATAATAATCATGATGTTGACCATGAAAATTGAAATGTTTAACACGGTTGTTTTGATGACTACTGTAATTGTGATGAGTTTGTGAGCTCAAAATCGTCAAATATAGTCTTGACCGCAATTGCCATTCTCTAAATTAACACAAAATTTGTGATCAGTAAAATTAGCAATAATATGTGAAAATCGAATTATCGGCTGTCAACGCTGAATCACACTACAGAATATCAGTGTTGAATAATTTTTTCAGACTGGTAGCGTCTTTGTGCTCTGATGCAAACCCCGCTGATCGGTTACTGTCGGGAAAAAAACAGCGCCAGGGTTTTCCCTAGATCTTCGCAGCCATCAACAACATGACTCAATACTACAGAATCGACGACTAACCTTGCCCTGAAATTCATTTTCAGCCTGTAGTTTCAATTTTTCAGCTAAATTAAGCTTTACCTCTCTACTGTTGTCCAATACTAATTTTTCATCGCAATCAACTATAGGCTATACCTTATAGTGTGCACGGCTAATGCCACCACAGATCCCGTGAAACATGTCCGATCGCTGCCCGATCCCGCTGCCCGATCCCGCTTACACTTTGAGAATACTGCCGCCTCCACCCGGGCAGGCACTCTCGGTTATCCACGGCGTGAGTCACGGCGCCGGTACCGGAACGCCTATATAGCGCACGCCAACCGCCGAAAAATCTTCACCCGAATTTTGGCCAAACGTAAGTACCTCCCCCCACGAAACACCCGATGTTTCTCCGCTCGCTCGCCCGCCATGCTAACCGGCCCAGCCTCCTGAGACCGATGCTGCTTGACGCCTCCAAGTTACAGATCGAAAAGACCACCACCCCGAAGCCCAAGTTGCCCAACGACCAGTTGGTGTTTGGCAAGACGTTCACCGACCACATGTTGGAGGTCGAGTGGACGAAAGAAAACGGGTGGGGCGCCCCGAAGATCCTGCCCTACCACAACATCCTGCTCGACCCGTCGGCGGTGGTGTTCCACTACGCCTTCGAGTTGTTCGAAGGGATGAAGGCCTACCGCGACGCCAACAACCAGATCCGCACGTTCAGACCCGAGAAGAACATGGACAGAATGAACAAGCTGGCCGAACGTATTGCTTTGCCCACCTTCGACGGCGAAGAGTTGGCTAAGTGCATCGACAAGTTGGTGCTTTTGGACCAAGACTTTGTCCCTCAAGGTGCCGGCTACTCGTTGTACCTTAGACCGACGATGATCGGCACCACCGCCTCCCTCGGCGTCGGTGTGCCTGACCGGGCGTTGATCTACGTCATCGCTTCCCCCGTCGGCCCTTACTACTCGCTGGGTTTCAAGCCCGTGCTGTTGGAGGCCACCGACTACGCCGTGCGGGCCTGGCCCGGCGGGTGCGGCAACCGCAAGTTGGGGGCCAACTACGCCCCCTGCATCAAGCCCCAGTTGGACGCCGCCAACAAGGGCTACCAGCAGAACTTGTGGTTGTTCGGCGACGAAGGCTACGTCACCGAGGTCGGCACCATGAACGCCTTCTTCGTGTTTGAAACCGAGGACGGCAAGAAGGAGCTCGTTACTGCTCCTTTGGACGGGATGATCTTGGAAGGGGTCACCCGTGACTCGATCTTGGAATTGTGCCGCGAAAGATTGCCCAAGGACCAATGGATCGTGTCTGAACGTAAGTTCACCATCGGCGAAATCAAGGAAAAGGCCGATGCCGGCAAGTTGGTCGAGGCCTTCGGCGCCGGTACCGCCGCCGTGGTGTCGCCGATCAAGACCATCGGCTGGAAGGGCGAAGACATCAACGTCCCCGTGGGCTCGGGCTCCGCCGGCGACTTGACGTTGCAAGTGAACGAGTGGATCAAGAAGATCCAGTACGGTGAAGAAGAGTACAAGGACTGGTCGAGAGTCGCCAAATAAGCATACGAATAATACGATAAATATACAAGATAGAAACCATCTGTAGTTTGTTAGAGTTTAATCGATCAAAATTAGCCTTCAATTGACCAGGACTAGACCACAAAATGTGGACTTGATCTTAGTCACCGTCTAGTGGCCGCCACAGAATTATACGACCTAAATTGCTGTCCACCGCAATGAGTAGTGTTAAATCACTCAATCGTTCAATTATTCCCTTTTAGTGTTTGGTGTTTCAAAGGTTTATTTTAAACGGGAAAGCAATTGACCCCTAGGCGTATCCTCAAATTATAATTTGGTTGTCTACACGACCGAGTGCTTATTTCCTGATTCGTTCGATCCCCTATACGCTTGCGCCACCGATGCGAACGGCTGACACCCGCTAAGAATCGATAATTACAACAAAATTAATCAATCGTCATATTCACGTATATACCACGAGATTTACTTACCGAAGATCTTGTCGGAAGCCTGTTGGGTGAACGACTTTTGCGAGTCAGGAGTGACCTTACCGGCAACGTCGTCGGCCGTGCCCTTGACGGAGTCACCAACCTTTTCGGCGGTGTTCTTTTCGGAGTTGGGGGTAACCGCGTCAACGATTTTTTCACCAATGGATTGTCTACCAGCGTCGGACATGTTTCTCTGTTTCTGTTGTAATGAAGGAATAGTTTGCGAAGTAGGCTCCCTTTTATAGTTGTTGGTCGAGGTCTCGAGGCATAGCGTACTGGCCAATTGCGTCATTGTTTGCCCTTATGATTGCTTTCACAGGTGTATGTGCCACCCCCACTCTGCAAATACCGCTGCCTAGCGAGGCACGGTTGCTTTGGCGGCATTTGGTAAATTGACACCTACGTGGCTGAGCGCGATGACGTCATTGTCAAACATTCCCCCACCCTTGCGCCTCAGCTCCGATTGCTTTTGGCCTGTGATCTAAATTTATCTAGTTCGGACAGTGGTATGATCTACAATTGGCTTCAGGTTATGTGTGTATTTTGCCCCCGCAATGCTCAATTGGGACCGTTGCTGTTACCAACATGAATTGGGCAAACGCGGGGGCGCATTACTTGCTAGAGCAACGTACAGTCGCGTCAGCAATTGAGGCACCCTGCTGGCACGAACCAGAGACAGGTGCCCCAAATGGTCACGGAGGGGCTTACAAGTCAATCAACGCCTCGGGCTCGTAGCGCAGGCCCTGGGTGTGGCGGGAACCACCGGTGTTCACGGGGACAAGCTCGGGGAACTTGTTGACGTTGGAGAACTCCTGCGACCCGTCGCCGACGTCCTCAGGCACCTCGGGGAATGCCAGCATCTTCAGGAATGTGCCGGTGTGCTTCTGCGGGATCAGCAGGTTGATGGCATCGATGTCATCCTGGTCCAAGGCGGGGAACCGCTTGGAGGCATCGGTGTCCAGCATGAACTCCGCCGTCGTTTGCTTCGTCATCCCCTGCTGCGGCTGAGGAATTGACAGCAGCACCGCGATGTCGTCATCAGTAGGGAGGTGTTCGGTTTGCGGGTAGTACAGCGGCTCCGACAACAGCGACCGGTGACGGGGTTGAGCACTGCTACCAGGTCCCGTAGGATAAGGCGATACCGATGGTTGCAGCTGAGGTGGGGCCTGTGAGGGAGGAGGTGCTTGAGAAGGAGGTGGTGCTTGCGAGGGAGGTGCTTGGCCGCGATTGAACGTGTGTTGAGGTTGAAGTTGTTCTTGGGGCGGCGCTTGCGAAGGAGGCGGTGCTTGAGATCTCTGGTTAAATGTGTGTTGAGGTTGAAGCGGTTCCTGAGGCGGTTGAGATGGTTGGGGTTGAGGCGGTTGAGACGGCTGTTGGGGAGGTCTCGATTGAGTGTAGCCACCAGTAAGCTGAGCGGGGATGTAACTGCGATCTTCTTCTTGAGGCTGTGATGGTTGCGGAGGTTGTCCGTACCCCAGAGGTTGAGGGTAGCTTGGGTGGCCAGCGACTGGAGGTTGACCATAGCCACCACCGTAGCTAGGAGCCCCACCAAGGTTGTGGCTGCCGTAAGCCATATTGAGCTTAGCTTCCAAGAACTCGTCGTACATCTTCATCGCCGACGAGATCTTATTGTTAAGCTCAACAAACAGATCGTACTTCTCAATGCTATCTCTCAACAGCCGGTTTACCTTTGGCTTTAACGTTGTCACCCGGCCATGAAGTTCATTCAAATTCAGGTCGTACATGATATTGGCCTTTTTCCGCTCGTCACTCTTGATATTGGTCATCATCGTGATGAACAAATTGATGTTCTCTTCATCTTGTTGAGTGAGATCAAGCTTAGGTCGCGGCGGCTGAGGAGCGAGGGCCGAACCTTGAGGTCCTGGGAGCTGAGAAGCACGGTTGTAAGGAGCGTAAGGGTCCTGAGGCGGTTGTGATGGAGGTTGAGGCTGTTGGGGGAATGCTTGAGGAGCCAGAGGAGCTTGAGAAAGTGGAGCAGCGGGAGCGGCGGGGAACAGAGGAATGGCAATGTTATAGAAATCCAGCTGCGACGGTTCCTCTACGGGAGGTTCCAGCGGTGCACTGCCGTAGTTCGGGGTCGCCAGCGGCCCCTGTCGCCGCAGTTTCTCCTGTTCGAATTCAGCCAAACTAGCGGCCAACGCCGCTTTAAGCTCTTCATCCTCATCGCCAGCATTCAGGGTTGTAGTAGGAGCACTGGAAGCAGGCGCTGGCTGCAGAGGTTGCGAAGGTCTCGACGGTTGCGAGGCAGCGGGACCCTGATCCTGAAGCGACAACGCAATCGCTTGTCTTATTTGTTCATCTTCATCATCAGCGGGAGGAGGACCCAGAGGAGTATCGTAGTCAGGAGCAGCAGCACGTGATGACGAAGCATCGCTAACGCTGGTACGACCACCACGATTACGCTGTTTAGCGTAGCAGTTGTCACACACTCGGACGGGGTCATTGATACCAAGCAGCACCAAGGGGATGTTATTCGACGAGTGTTGTTGGCAGAATACGCCGCCACAGGCGCGGCAGTGGTGTTTGCGGTTGACAAGCGAGAACTTATTGTAGCAGAGCATACACTGGTCCAGATCGACCCAGTCGGGAGCGACCTCGGAATCGACAAACTTGGTGTTGATTGTTGACAGTTCGATGGTGGGAAATGCAAACCCCTGGGCCACAAGTTCGCGGTACACTTTGTCGACGTAGCCAAGCTGCATTTGCCCTTCAAACGCCACTTGCCATTCCTTAATGAGCCTTAAAATGGATTCTCCAACTTCCAAACGGGCAGGGTTACGTCTGACATCACGGTCGCGCACGTTATAATGGGTCAGCAAAAGATTGTGGGCCAAATAGTCCATAAACTCCTTCAGGGCGATTTCCACGAGAAAATGGTACCCCAGGTTCTTGACACAGATGTCGATCAATTGCAACGTCAGTCTCACCAAGTTGGGGTTCATGTAGACCATCGTCAACCGCTTTTTCAATGCTCTCATCGCCTGCTGGGGCGGGATCTGCTTCGAGCGGATCTTATCGGTGATGTCGTAGGCGACGCTGATCTCGACGGACCCGTTGGGGATCAGTTCCAGCGTCGCCTCCGAGATGAGGTTGTCGAGCTCGACGTTCAGCGACAGTCCAAACCACGACATTTCGGGGGTGATTGGCGGGGGAACGGGTGGGAGTGGCGGTGGTAGTGGCAAATAGACGCCTACGCACGTTATGGGGACCGGTACTGCAGGTAGTACAATCGGAGCTAGACAAGACTACGACCCCGATATCATAAAAAACCAGCATAAATAAATGAATAAAAGGATTGTACCTTGTATATGAAGTTTATGGGAGTCTACTTAGTCTTTGTTTTACTGTAATTTTGCCCCAGAATTGTTAATTGCACTCGTGGCTTAGACGGTCACGCTCTTAGTCATGAAAGGAACACCAGCCTCACCCGTAGATAACAGACACAATTTATATAGTGTAATGTCTTTGTGGTCAGTTATTTGGCATTTGTAAGCTGAGTAGTTCAGAGACTCTAAGACTTCAATCGTATGCTGAGATGGCTCGTAAACCGCACTCAGGTGAGGATACTATGACTCGCCATTGATGCCCAGGTTACTCACAATAAATTGTCAGCGAAACTGGAGTCGGTCAAACAATGCTGAATAATTGGAGTCAGTTAAAATCCGGTCAGTTTTGTCTTGGTTTGGTGACGCCATCGTGGACAAAGTAGTAGACGATGGTGCCGTCGGCGCCTTCAATGGCCATGGTCACTCTAGCAGGACGCAGCTTGGCCACAGTGGCAATCGCCTCAAACCACTGATTGATCTGGGTCACCGAAACCGTTTGATCCGTCACTTGTTTCGGTACCACCCACTCTTGCAATATCAAGTCATCGCGGCCATCGAGCTTATCTGGGGGGGTCCCCCGGAGCACGGGCCCCATCAGTGTCAGTTCGATGGCGACGTCGTTCCACTGGTTATAGTGGACGAGATTGGTGTGGACGCGTTGAGCCAATTCCATCAAGTTAAGGGACTTAGTGGGGATATAGTTGAAAGGGAAGTCTGATGTGCCCCGGGCTCGAAATTTGAGATCAAAGCGTTCATTAAAACGATAACAAGGATAAAACCAATTTAACGATGTGAAACATTCAATTTCTTGATGATTCAATAATAATTTGTTTTCTGAGATTTTATGGATATACATCGTCTTAATTTTTACTTTACTCAGAGACTTGATAATGCTCTAGAATGTACTAGTTTATTATCTGGCTAACATCACACTGACAATGCTTACAACCTACAGAAATACAAATTCTTTTGCTAATGTCCTTTTACTAATTATACTATCCTTTGGCGAACACGTGCTTTACTTGAGCGACACCAACTTGATGTCAAAGGTCAACTCGGAGTTGGCGGGGATCCCGGGCAACGCTTGCGAGCCGTAGCCCATCTTGGCGGGGATGATCACCCGACGCTCACCACCGATGGCCATGCCGGCAACACCGAGGTCGAACCCCTTGATGCACTCGCCCTTACCCAAAGTGAACGAGAAGGGCTTGCCCAGGGTGTTCTTGTCGAAGACCTTGCCGTTTTTCAACTTACCGATGTAACGGATGCTGACTTTTTGTCCCAGCTTGGCGGCCTTGCCGGTACCGACCTTACGGTCTTCAGTAATGACGCCGCCCAAAAGGGTCTTGGTGGGGAACTTCTTGCCGTTGGATTCGGTTTCTTCCTTCTTGGCTTCGTCCTTCTTGGATTCCTTCTTGGCTTCCTTTTTGTCCTTCTTGGTTTCCTTCTTGGTGTCCTTCTTAGCGTCCTTACCCTCGGTGTAAGTCAGGCCGGTGGGGCCTTGTTCCAATTCCTTAGTGAATTGCACCGCCTTCTTGGCCTTCTTCGAGTCCTTGGCGTCGCCGTCAGCAGACCGCTTCTTCAGGGCAGGCTTTTGTTCTTCTTCGGCTTCGTCATCGACCAATTCCTCAATGCGGTTAGCTTCCATTTCCTCGGAGTCGTATTCGTCGTCGTCCTCATCGTCGTACAACCCGTCCAACTCGTCCTCGGAGTCGTCCAGGTAGTCGTCCTCGTCCAAGTCGGCCGGGTGCTGGATGTAGTTCCCGTGCAAGTGGATCGGGTACGACCCGGTGGCGACAAAGTACACCTCTTCATCGGGCAGAATGGTGAGGGTGAGGGGGAACTGGTACTGGGTGTTGGGCAGCAAAGTGCAGAGGACGTGTTCGGTGATGGCTTCGTCGTCTTCGTCGTCTTCATCTTCGTCATCTTCTTCGTCTTCTTCGTCTTCGTCTTCTTCTTCTTCGTCCTTAGCGGCCTTCTTACCCTTCAGCTTCTTTTGGGGCTTTTCTTCTTCTTCCTCTTCATCTTCTTCGTCTTCTTCGTCGGAGTCGCCTTCGTCGCTGTCGATGTCGTCGGCGTCGGACTTCTTGAGGATTCTAAGAGTCGAGGGCTGGTTCTTGTCATCGACGGCTTCGGGGTCGATGGCGGCGCCGGTGATCTGGATGGTCACGGGGAAGTCGGCATCAATGGCGGGAGTAGGGTCGAACGGCTTGAGCGCCAAGTTGTAGGTGGAAATGGGGATCAATTCGGCCATCGGGGAATAAGGTGGATGGCGATGAGCGATGCCTAGGGCGCAATAACGAGGGGGGGTCACCTAGGCTATATGCAGGTGCGATGCCATTACAGAAGGCGAGCGAACACTACCGAAACCGGGCCAAACAACACTAAGACTAAGGAGCACATTTGCGTCTACACGTTGGCATTAAGTTCGTTTCTATCCTGTATTACTTACATTAACCTAAAACTTCAACAAGTGGGGCTTGTCACCCGACTTCAACGAGAAGGACGCGCTCAAGTATTGCTTGAGCAAGGGGGTCTTCTTGATGGTGGCCAACAAAGCGGCGTCGACCTTCTTTTGGTCGTCGACTCTTTCGGCCTTGATTTCCTTCTTGGGGGCGTTTTCGTCGAAGAAGGCGGCTTCGGACTTTTGGTCCTTGGGGGTCTTTTCGCGGGCGAAGTAGGCGACGTCGAACTTGGCGACGTCGACACCGGAGACGTCGACCTTGGTCGAGGTGGCAATGACGTATCTGGCGTTGACTCTTCTCAAGGGGACACCGTTGACCTTGAAGGGACCGGTGACCAACAAGGTGTTGTCTTCGAGGTGCTTAAGGTACACCACTCTCTTGCCGCGGAAACGACCGGCGAGGAGGATGAGCACGGTACCCGGGGTGATCGAGGCCCGGAGCTTGTGGGGACGAGCAACCTTTCTCGAAACACGGGGGACGCGGGCGTCTTGGGTACTGTAGAACTTGGGCGCGATCAGGCTCATGGTGTCGATTTGCCGTGGTGAACTTTTTGCCAGGATTTTTTCACCTCAGGTGCGGTGCGCGGGCCTGGGAGTGCAGACAGATGACTAGGGTTGCAACCCTAGGCCAACGCGATTCCTGGTGGACCCGCGGCCATATGCAGGTAGCCCCCTCGCACCCCCAACCTTGGTGGCGCTACCATGCCGACTACCTCCCACCATGATGCTTTAACGCTACCCTCTAAGACGTAATTATGATTTAGGAACGACAATTGGGTGGTTTTCGGTGGCATTTATGCCTTGAAGCACGTTACCACCTTTACATCTACAATGCTGTAACGGAGTCTCTCTTGGTATCTCTGTATAATTACTATCAAAAGATTTAAGTACCGAAAACAGGTTACTGATGAGCGCTGAGTACTCAGACACCTTGATCGCATGGCATTACCAACTATAAGACAACTATACAAAGAAAACTGGAGAGACAATTCGATTTCAGCGACAAATGAAAAGCCAACGATATTGGTATGAATGTCATATCCCAAATACACTCTCAGTGAATTCAATGTCTCTCTCGAAAGTCATGATTTCATTAGTGTTAGTTTATACAAACATTTATTGTCATGGCAAAAGCGGTGCCATTTAGTATACTATACAATTCTACACGAAGGTGCTGAAGTATTTGATCAGCGTCTTAATCTCACCACCATCAACCTTAATGATGGCGTGTTCGTTGGTGTTGATCACCGTCTCCAATTTAACTTCACCTTCAGCCAATAATTGCGACCGGCCAAACGAGTGGTGTTCTCTCACCGAGAACGCCAACACCCCGTCGGTGGTCAGGCGGAACGGCAGCAGCTCGTTGATCTGGAACATGTGGTCCTTACCGCGACGATAACCTCTCAGCCTGATAAGCTCCTTCTCCCGTGTCAGCGTGCGGAGCTCGACTTTAACGTCAACTTGGCCCACGTTATCAAATCCGGCGACACTCACCACCGTCACTCTCCCGGGGATGGCATCGTCGCCGTGCATCAGCGTCGCGTACAGCGACATCAGCGTTGCTCCCAGAGGCGTGCGCTGGTGGCCACGAACCGTAGAAGCAGGATCACTAGTAACAGCAGCCAAGCCAGGCACCCCGGGCCGTTGCGGCGGCGGTAAGTTTTCGGGACGGATGTTGGGCAACGAGTTCTCGGGCCGCTCGCCAAAGTCGATGTTCAGCGCCACCTTCTTCCCCTTCTTGCCCTTTTGTTGTTCCAACACCTTCTTTTCGGCGTCGGTGAGGCCGACCTCGTTTTCGGCCTTCTTCTCCTGATCCTTGTCTTCTTCTTCTTCCTCCGCTTTGGCGATGTCGGCAGCTCTCTCCTCGCTCTTGCGGTTGTGGATGAACTTCTTGAAGATCAGCTTACCGTCACGAGCCATGCCCGCCGCCAGGTCAGAGGCGCCCAGAGCAGCACCGTAGGCGGAACCACCAGCAGTGGCCCCGACGTTGGCCGCAGCCCCGGCGGCAGCACCGGCACCAGCTTTAAGCGCCAGTTTCATGTCGTTCAAGTCGGGCAAGCCACCCTTGGTCAGCAACGACGGACGGATGTATTCGGGCTTGAAAAGAGCCCGCAAAAACACTTCACCCTGAGTATCGAGCTTGACCAGGAACGGGGTGTCGGTGAGGGGCTCAAGCCCACTGAAATCGACGGTGGCCCGCCCCAAAAGCTCATCTTCGTGGGTATAATCCCAGTCGTACACTTCGACAAGCACCACGTCCCGCAGCCGCGAAAGCAATGGCACCTCACACTCGTCGTTCCACTCGGGCTCCAACGTCTTCCGCTTCTTATCGGTTTCGTAGATAAGCGCACCGTTGACGACAATACGACAAAGGGGGTCCAGCTTACCGTTAGAGTCGGCGGCACGCAAACCAGTGGCGCTGAGGATTTGCAACTTGACGATACCGACATCCAAGATGGTGTCGAGAGGCGGCAATTTGGATACGGTGGGGATGAAGTCGGTCATGAGACGGACATGGTTCTTAGGGGATAACAGCACCACATAGGGGCGGCCGTACAGCTTTTGCAAGACGTCGATGGTGGGGAACAACTTCTCCAAGGTCACTTCCTTCTCCTTAGTCACATTGGCCTTCTTCGCTAAGCGGAACACCACATTCAGATTAGGCAAATCGCGAATGAAAGCCTCGGCGATAAACTCCAGCAGCAACACCTTACCCTCAGTTTGCGGCAGCACTCCCAGCGGCACCGGGTGTTCGTCAAACAAAACTTGTAAGTACTGGTCGGGCTTCTCAAAACGACCCGAAAGCACGTGGACACACATGACGCCACCACGGTACTTGATCACCTGGTCCAAGCCCATGGTGATCTTAGGCGCAGATCTGTCAGAGTCATCTTCGGCTTCCACCCACACCCAGTCGTCGGGCGCCTTTCTCTTCTTCTCAATATCAGCTTCCCGTTGGGCCAACTTCTTCTCTTCTTCCTTGGCTTCAAGAGTCTTAATGTGTTCAATGTTGGCCGCTTCGTCGTTCAGGTACATCGGGATGCACGGCACGAACAGCACCGAGTAGAAGAGCGTGCCGTGCGGTTGACCGTTCAAAAGTACCGGTTGTTCCAAGATTTCGTCCTCAGCGCCGTCGTAGCCCATCCACCGGCCTTCAGCGTCCTTCTTGAGGAAGTCAAACACGTTGACAGCACAATTGCCCAAAGAGCGGTCGGGGTTTTCCGTTTCGGCGTCCATGATCTCCAATAACATGTGCATGTGGGGGTTCAGCACCGGGAGGTACACCACCTTGTTCCAGTTGGGCTCCAACGTGTCCAGGATGGTAACGGTGCGAGCTCTTTCCTGGCCCTTGACGATGACCTTGCAGTACGGGTCGACGTACCCCACCAGCTCGAGATTCTTGAGCCCCTTGGCTTCGCGGACGTGGATCCGCAATCCACCGATGGGGGCGGAGTAGAACGTGTCCCAGGCCTTCGAGTCCAATCTGAGCGATTTCCAGGTGGCGGAGATCTTGATCCGCGGCTTCACCCCCAGCTTATAAAGAGGAGCACACTCCAACCACTGTTGACCACGCCCGGTTTCAAACACAATATCCTGTAAGTTGGCTTCTAATTTGGCCAACACCCCGCCGGAAACTTGGTCATAAATAGTGACGAGAATCGAGCACGTCAGTTGTTTGGTAATAAGCGATTCAAACAGCTCTTCCCACGACGGTTCCGAGGTTTGCGCCAACTTACGGCAGGCACGAGCAAGTTCACCGTTAACGTAAATTTCAGCGTACGGCAGCACGAGCCCCGACTGCAGCGGCGTCAAATCAAGATTAGTCGCCTCATGAAGCAGGAGTTTGAGAATACCCACTTCGATATCAGTCTCGCGTTCCTTGGTACCGTCTTCGCGAAGAATGGGGGGAAGCACGGGGAACCAGTTGATGTCAAACTCAATTTTACCAGTAGTCTTACCCGCTTCTGTAAGCGATCTCACCACCCCTTCAAACTTGTCCTTTTGCAACAACTCGGCGAGATTGAAACTGGCAGTCCCAATGAGGTAGTCGTCGGCCTTAGCCTTCTCCACGTCGTAAACGTTAAAGTTCAAGTGGTTGTTTTCCAATTGGTTGATGAGGATATACTTGGTTTCCATAAAGATAGGGTCGTTGGTCAGGTCTTTAGCCTTAGTGCTATCGTCAATCAGAGCGTTATTGGTGACGCCAAGTTGCACGTAAGGGTTAATCAGGTTCGGCTTGGTGTCGGGTCCCCGCTTGAGGCCATCACATTTACGAATAGTGACGGCCATCACCCCGATGGCATCGTTCAGGTTTTCGTCGATAAAGTCGGCGATGTTGATATCCATCGAGTTGGGAGCGTAAAGCATGGGACGCAAAGTCGAGTGGATGATACCATTAACGAACAGCGAAAGCCCAGGGATAAACGACATGATATCGAGCCCTAAGGTGTCACCACCAATCGGCTTGAATTCGTAGTCGATCTTAGGCGCTTCCAAAAACTGGATACTCACCATCTTCACGTGGGGAAAATTGTCCATCAATTTGAGGGTGACCTTAAGCCGACCCGTCATCAGCATTTCTTCAACGAGAATTGGTACCGTCTTCAGCACCAACAGTTTACCAATAGTAACACCCAAACACACCTTGGGCGGGATACGCTTATCGATTTCCTTTCTCGTCATGTCCAGGGTATCGGAGGGAGCAAAGGCAAAGTCCCACATCATTTCCACGTGGTCGTGGGCGGCCAGAGGGTAGGTCTTTACCGAGTTGATTCTGGGGGCTTTAGACCCCAAAGTGAACTCGTCAAGGGTAAGCTTGTCGATACCGAACCCAGGAGCTTGACCGTCCAAAATCTGGTTGGTTTGGAACATCACCATCTCCGAAAACGCCGGCATGTAGATCACCCAGAACTTGTTTAAGAACTGGTTGAGCCACTCCATCGTCTCCACTTGGGACTGCAACTTCTGGAAGCGACGGTTGCGGTCCATATCGTCGCGGATATCACGGTTAAACCGACGGAACTCGGCTTTGTACACTGAGGTAGTGAATAAACCCACCACCAACAACAGCGAGATGCCAAACCCCCACGAGGCTAAGAGCCAGGAGAAGAAACACGTGCCCACCATAAGCGAGCAGTTCCACCACCAATCGCCGTAGATGTGGTCCTCAACCCACGACTGGACCTGTTTAATCTCGGTGATCCGGGCCCTCTTATCCTCATGCTTCAGCGACGTCCACAGCCCCACCTGCTTCCAGGGGAACATTGTGTGGCCTCTTAAGTGGACGTGTTCGGGGTTGCCGTCGAAGTTCATCGACTTCTCCACGTGGTGGCCGTGGTGGTGCGGGTGCTGGCTCTGGTTGCCGTTGACCGTCTCTGGCGCCGCCGCCGACTCCGCCTTCTGCTTGCGTTCGCCCTCAGCCGCCTGCTGGTTGATGATGGGCCCCGCCTGGGCCACGGGCTGGGGCTGGTTGGCGACATTGCCGTGGGCCTGCTTGTTTTGCTTTTCCACTTCCTCCACATTCAGCGCCGCCAGCTTCGGCGCGTGCTCGGTGCTGTGGTCGTCCTTGTCCCCGTGCTGCCGTTAGTATTGAAACAGGTCATATAGCATTAGTTGATTGACTACTTACCTTACCCATTGGTGCAATTGATCGGGTATAAGGGGCGGGAGTAACGATGGCAAGGGTAGGGGGTTACGGGAGCCCTGTTTACGGTGCGAATGGGCGCGTCGCAATCTTTGTGTGCAGGTGGGTACCTAGGGTAGGTAGAGAGATGGCAGCAGAGCAAGCCAGCCGTTTGTGGAGGTAACAAAACCAACACAAGAAATGAATGAGTGTGAGAGATTAAATTTATGATTAGATGTGTTGGGTTTAAATTTGGTGATCAATGAAGACGATCAATACGAAATTGTGAGGGTAAATATACTCAATTTCAGGTGTAGTTTTTGGAGTAGGCGGAGTGCGAGGCTGGAGTGAGCACGCTAGCAATGTCAGCGGTAGTTAGGGGAAGCCACAGACACACCACCTGACAACAGCTTATATGAGCTACAACGAAAAGACTTGGAATAATAGTTGGTTCAAATTAATCAGGGAATATTACTTGGATCATTTGAAACTTGCTGTGTTAAGTTCTTTCTGTATTTATATTTGTATTGTATTGTATTTGTACAAGGGGCTCATCGCTGCGTCCCAAATTTTTTCCTGCTCGATGCTAATAAGCTATGACATGATCATCTCTATCCATACTTATTATTATCCTATACATTGCTAGATTACACCGATTCCAAGATGACATCCTTGGCGGCCGAGACCTTCTTACCCTTTTCTTCGGTCGAGCCTTCACCGTGCAAGGCCAACAAGCCACCGAGGTCGAACTTGGGTTGCTTCAACAACTTAACCTTTCTGATGAAGACGTTTTGCAAGGGGAGGATGGTTTGGGTCGACTTTTCGATTTCACGGCCGATCACTTCGGGGATCAACTTCGAGGTCAATTGGGCCAAGGTGACGGTCGACACTTCTCTTTGCATGATTTCGATCATCTTCTTTCTCACTTCTCTCAACTTCGACGATTGAGCGTAAGTGGTCTTCTTGATCTGGTTGGCTTGTCTCTTGGTGAAAGCGATGGCGAACACTCTGAGGACGTAGTCGTCGGCGGTCTTGACGGTGACGTTGGCTTCAACCAACGATTGCCACTTGCGCACCAACGATCTGATCTTGTCCTGGGTGAAGTCGAGCCCGTGGAAGTTGGTCAACAAGTTCTTGCCTTGGACTTCGTCACATCTCAACTTGATCTTTCTGAAGGCGTGGTCTTCGAAGTCCTCGAGGTCGGCGAGGCACACTTCGAAAACACGGCCCTTCAACCCGTCGGCGGCGTTCTTCAAACCGGTCGACTTGTTGATGAGGGTCTTACCGACGTTACGGTTCTTGAAGGTCGAGGGAGCCTTGATGTCGAACCAGTCCTTTCTGGTGAAAGGGTCGACGACCTTCTTCTTCAACCCCTTCTTGCCCTTGGATAATCTCTTGTTCTTGCCAACAGCCATGGTGAGTAGTGAGATTTTTTGAGCGAGTAAAAGATTTTTCACCCACTGTGCGGGCGCCGCGGTGAGAAAGAATAGGTTGGTAACCCTAGGTCACGTGTGACTTACCAAAAGGGAAACACATCATTTGTAACCATAACCGCCATCAACAAAGGTATACTATTTCAAAATGGTGTTAGTTTACGTATGTAGCCTTTATTGATGCCATCGTGTCGTCAGTGGCTTCCCCTGGTGCTGATTTAGTCGTGGTTGGTCTCATCGTCTCCCTCACGCGAGACTATAACCATCGGGGCCCCCCTGTACACTAGTAAACATTAATAACGCTAGAGCTCCCAATGAACTTACTCAAACAAAACTAAACTGTATCAGTTGTATCATAATCGTAGCATAGATTAATTTTTGGTCTCTACAGTGGACATGTCTGACTCTTCCAATTACAGCTCACTATGCGTGCTGGCTGACCCTGCCGCCTAAGCGATATTGATGTAATAAACCTGTTGCACTAGCTAATTTACAAAGAGTGGGATGTCTCAATGACTAAGTCCCCCCATCACGGACTTAGCTTTCTTCGTGGCCCGGAATTGCCCCACCTGCGTGGCGTCATCACACGCGTCTAAATCACAGCGAGGACTCGTAGATACAGAGTTTGATCGAATACACAGGAAAATCAACAAAAACACAGAAAAATTACGTTGACGCTGGTGTCAGCTTATATGGTCGATTTCGTACGACACTTGCCACGAATTCGTATCCAACGCGTCCCTGGTCACAAAACGTAAACAATGCCACGACAGTGCTATTTGTCAGTAGTACCAGCCACACAAGGCAATTGCAACAGCCACCGGCAGTTACTAAAATCATACATAGCCACTAACAGTCATCACTAGCCTAATTCGCCGTTGCCTGATGCCGCTGATCTGCCCGGATCCTCTGCCGGCAATCGCTTATAGTCGTGCTTTTCCTCGCGCGATCCGGGTGTACCAAACGATACAGTGCTGGTGGCCGTCATGGACGAGCCCGATCATCACAACCAGTAAGTTACCCTACCAACAATTTGAGATTGTCAAATACTAACGTCTAGGGTGCTGCTCAAGATTGGGCTTATTGGCGATCTGCAGATCGGCAAGACGCTGTTGATGGTCAAGTACGTCGAGGGCCTGTTTGACGAGGAATACATCCAGACACTAGGGGTCAATTTCATGGACAAGAAGATCGAGATCCGCAACACCCTCATAACGTTTTCCATTTGGGATCTTGGCGGGCAGAAGGAGTTCATCAACATGTTGCCTTTGGTGCTGAACGAGGCCGTGGCCATCTTGTTTATGTTTGACCTCACCCGAAAACTGACACTTAATTCGATCAAGGAGTGGTACCGCCAGGTGCGGGGGTTCAACAAGACGGCGATCCCGTTCTTGGTGGGGACGAAATACGACCAGTTCATCGACCTCAGCGACCACGACCAGTACGAGATCACCCACCAGGCCCGCAAGTTTGCTCAAGCGATGAAGCTGCCGGTGATCTTCTGCCTGGTGTCCCACCTGATCAACATCCAGAAGATATTCAAGATCATCTTGTCGAAGGCGTTTGACTTGAAGTTGAACATCGACGAGATCGTCCACCCGGGCGAGCCTATCCTCATCTACAAGTAACTTTATTCACTTCCCCATGTATTACTAATGACAAACAATCTTAGAAGCCGTCAAACAACTGGCAAGGCCTCGTAAGCTTTCCTTTCCACAGTCAATAACGCTAACAATTAATTTGGCCATGGTGTCAGTTTTACTTCAATTTCAATTGATTATAGTAATATTCGAACCAAACTAGTCGATTGACCTTAAAATTATCAAAATCGATCCTATTACTATTGTATATTTCTTACGTCTATCATCGCCATCAGCTATACTATGAGCCCGCGCAGGGTGTTGACATTACACCGGATCGAACCCTTACCTCTACCACCGACTCCCCCTCCACACACCTCCAGTCCACCCCCATGGCTCGTACACAGAGAGATCTAGAGGGATGGGAGCTCATATTTCATGACGACACCTCACAGACTGACGACCAGCCCCGCCGACGCTCCCGCCGCTCGGCGCCGATAGTGCAAACAATCACGTTGAAGCGCCACCATCTCCCCACTGAAGTCAATGTCGGCGATTTCGTTAAGCTCTCCAGCGACGAAGTGGTGCTAGTATCGGAAATTCGCTTAGGTGGGTCGGATTACTTGGAGGTAAACACCTTTTCCACCATACCCCAACCAGAGGGCAAATTCATGTTAACCCCGGTCCAGGGCAAGCTAGAACACGTGCTGAGCATCGTCCAGGTGGTTGATAGCGTGCCTACGCATGCCTACGACCCTGACGAAGAACACCAGGTGGAATTGGACTGGGAACTGGCCAAGGCGATGTTGATTGCCAATAAGATTCGCTTTTCCGACTGGCTCAAGGAAGCGGTGCTTCCTCCCGATAGTAGGCGTCCCAGTGCCGAACCGCTGACCCCGAGAAAGAGACAGAAACGATCCAGGTACGTCGAGCTGCTGGACGAAGAAGTAAACGAGGATCTGGGCGATGACTATGTGGCTGATGTCCAGGTGAAACTCGAGCCGTCCGACGACGAAATGCCTGAAATGGATGATGAAGCGGAGGAAGATATCGATGCAGAACTACTGGACGGGGGCGACGATGGCATTACCAACCCGTTTAATCAGCCGTCGACGCCGAAACGGAAACCAGGGCGTCCCAGAGTGAAACCCCTGGAAAAAGACGATGAGAACTTGAAGTTTATGAAGGATGTCCTCAACTCCCTGACTAAGAAATCACGTATCCGCAATCTGCCTCAGAAATCAGTCAAGAATAAAGTGGACTTGTCCCAGTTATCGCCGTCGAAAAAGAAGCTACTGGGACTCACTATCAATAAGACGTTGGACAAAACTTCTCAGGCATTCAAAGACTTAAAAGCCAAGCTTGAAGCCGGCTCGGTATTTGAGATGGTGGTGGGGCGTGAAGATGAATTTATGACAATTATGATGAACGTCCAGGACGCCATCTGGGCCGAGGAAGGGTGCTGCATCTACGTCAGTGGTACTCCAGGTACGGGTAAAACTGCCACCATCCGCCACGTGGTTGAGGCTCTTAAACAAGAAGTGGAGGCAGGCCAAGTGCCTCCATTTGACTTCACTGAGATCTGTGGGTTGCGTATCATTCTGGCGCCCTACGTCTACGAATTGCTTTGGGAGTCGATCAGTGGCTACAAGATCCACCCCTCCAACGCCAGTACATTATTAGATGAGCACTTCAAACAGGGGAGAGCTAAGCGTCCCATGGTGGTGTTTTTGGATGAGCTCGACCTGATGGTGCTGAACCGCCAGGAAGTGTTGTATAACTTGCTCAATTGGCCCACCTACACCGGTTCCAAGCTCATCGTCATTGCCTCCGCCAACACCATGGACTTACCTGAACGGATGCTTGCCAATAAAGTGTCGCTGAGATTGGGGTTGCGAAGAATCCAGTTCCCCGGGTACACTCACACTCAGCTTCAGGATATCTTTAAACACCGTCTCGAATTGCTTGCCAAGGAAATGAGTACTGACGGCGCTCGAGTAATCGTCCAGCCTCAAGGGTTAGAGTTTGCTGCCCGTAAAGCTGCCAGTATCGTTGGCGATGCTCGGCGAGCGTTAGGTGTAGCTCGAAGAGCAGTAGAACTCTGCTATGAAGAGCTCCAGCAGAAGAAGCAAGACACCTCGTTGAACGAACACCCGTTGACCATTGCCCACATTACTCGCGCTCTCGCCGACTACGACCTGGCGCTGAGTCCTCAACCATACCTTACTTCGCTCCCCTACGCCTCCAAGCTTGTGATGGCACTGATGCTTGCGTGTATGAAGCGGCTGGGCAAAGGCGAGACCACCATGGGCCAAGTGGTGGAGGAGATGAGAAACTCGGTGCTGATTCTGGCGCACCCTCTGCACGAATTTAAGGAGATTGCGCTGAGTCTGAACTGGCAGGAACTTTTATTCGGCGCCAATAGTTTCTATTTTGGTACCGAGTTTTCCCTGGACGTCAGAGTACGCCAATTCAATTACATTGTGTCGGAACTAGCGGAGTCGGGCGTGGTAGTGATGGAAAATCGCGGCGGCGAACTCTACCGCAAAATAAAGTTTAACTTCCCCAAGGATGAGATCGAGGCCGCCGTTAAGGACCTTACGATGTGAGTGCCATTGCGTAAGTGTCCATTGTGCCTCGATAAGAAACATAGCGTGCATCCCTCGTTTACCCGTACCCTTGACGTATACTTGACGTCACTGAGGGGTTTTCACACTCACCCTCACGCATTCGGGAAAACTTTGTTTTTTTTTTTTTTCGGCACTTTCACTTAATTTTGGTAGTGAATCGGGTAATCATACGACGAAAAGGAGACCTACGTAATTTTACATCTAGATATCGGAATCGGGAATATCGCATTTATTCAAAAAAAGAGAGTACATATTAGGCGGGGCGGCTAAATGGCAGCAGCCGCTCAAAGTGGTTGGGCAGCCGTCGGGGTCGAGACGGCAGGGGACTACGCGTGCTGGGGAGCGAGTTAAGCTGGAGCTTAGGCGTCAGAATCGCACTAAGCTTGCCACCTCTCTGAGGACTAGGCAAACGGAACAGGTTCTGGAAGGGGTACTTCTGTCGCTTCAACGCCAGCGTGAACATCTGCCCCTCGCTGTCGTCGTAGTCGTCGTCGTCGTCGCCACTGAAAAGCAGGTGGCCTCCGTGGCGTACCACCAGCCCTTGGCGCGATCCTTGTCGCAGCAGCAATCGCGAGAGCTCGCGGTTTCTCCATCGCAATTCCTCATTTTCATGGCGTAATCGTTCAAGCACTGCCTGGGGGTCTTGGTCAACTCTAACGGTTTCGGTATCGTTTTCAGGTTTAACGTATTCTACGACCTCTTTACCAGTATCGTCGTGGGTGACAAATACTCTCAGCTTGGTATAAGTATAAGGCTGATCGCCCTCGTAGACCATGGCCCGCCACGGCCCAAGCCCCGCGTCGATCGCCACGTCCCGTTTGAGCACCTGGGTCCGCGGCTTCACGAATTTGGTGTAATATTCCAGCATCATCTCTCCGTGTAAGATACTGCGATCATGGAGCAAATTGAGGAATTTCGATATCAAGTAAAATACCATTATCAGCACAAGTCCCACGGTACCTAATAACGCAATTGTCAGACACTTTACCCAGGTGATAATAGCTAAATTAATTGGGTTAAATGCTACCAGCAAGTAGAGCCCAAATTTAGACGGGTTCCACACTTTCATTGTCCAAATTTGGCGATTAAGATCAATATCGTTTTCTTCTCTTGCTGGTGGAGCAAAGTCTGGAAAGAGTTTCCCAAACAAATAACGAACTGGGTGAGTGACAAACTGGAGCAGCCGTTTGATTGCCAGTTTCAGATTAGGCTGGCTTTGGGTATACAATAAACCATACTCTTTCTTTTGAGTCAACACCAGGTATGTGGAGGCGACACATAATGCCCAGATGATAGCGTACGCTAGCCGAGAGCCGTGAGCCACCACCACTTGCAGCGTCAGGGGGGCCAACGCCACCTTGCTTCCTTTGAAACCACTGGCAACTATCAGCTGTTTAATCTGCTGGTAATTGGGAGCGAAAAGCTGGTTAGACACCGCGGTGTCGTTGTAGTAGGCGAGCACCAGCTGGATCATGATGGCGATGACGGTGGCAACCACGCTTAAGGGGAGGGCAAGCGAGAGGGCATAGTCGTCCCACTCGATCAGGAGTCTTGTTTCATTGAGCTCTAACAATAGGTCGAAGGGGAACGTCAGGATGCGGTCCCACCACCCAAACATGACTCGTGCTTAATCCAGGGTGGAGCTGTAAATCGCGGCGCTACCATGCCGCGGCAAAAACAAAAACACAAGCTATGCCTCACACCCCCCGCCCGCCCGTGTAAACCGTGTGTGCACAACCGGACTATAAGGTTGAAAAAAAAAAATATTAACATAAAAAAAAAAAGAGAGGGGCGGGGCACTTAATTTACGCTCACGGCTGTCATCTCCACCAGATTAAGGTTAAACGCGAGGGTTTGCGTAGATTGCGTGGTTTGCGTAGTTCTGTCGGAAACGTGATTACTTCATGGTTAAAGTACGAATGGGCTGAGGGAGGTCATGGGTGGGGAGGCACGGATAAACCGCCTGCTTCCATTTTTAACTCGCAGCGACCTTATTCGCGACGGCAGGCGGCAAACTGAGCCGATTATTGGAAAATCGCGGTATTCAGGCGTGCCCCAAGGCGGTCCCTCACCCCCTCCGCCCCTAAAGCCTGGCAGTTACCACTGCACGCCTTTGATGCCAAAGCAGGGGATAGGGGGCCTAATCTCTTATTGGAGGGGTAAATTGCTGTACTCGCTGGTTCGGGCTGGGGGGTGGCCCCTGGCGTCGGGGACTGTTTGAGACAGCGCACCCCTGGGGTTCCGTGGATTATGTGGGGAAGCGCTGCCGGTTTTGGCTCTGTGGCCGAGGCTTTTACACCGGTGGCGGCCGGGGGTGTCAGGCGAGCTTCGGATGCTGAGCCAGGGCGCCATATCTGCACGCGGTGCAGGTAGACATGTTCTAGAACACGTACCCTCTTGGCACCGCGAAACAACGTGACTGGTAACAACGGGGACAAGCTAAGGTAATTGGCCGTATAATTTAGTTGTTCCTGACCCTAGTGCCATTGACGGGGCCGCCGCCACTAAGCTGCACCAGGGGGAATTTTCCGTCACGGCTCAGGTTGCTGAAAAAGCATAGACATCAGCAAGTGATCATCGTGCGTAGGGGACATGCGTGGAACCGAATACTCGTATGACGTCATGGGCCCATTGCACCCAGCCATCAAATAAATGCTTTCCTTTACCCCGGTCAGCCCGCCATATCCCCCTCTTACCGTACTTTCCATGGGACCGCTCTCGTTAAATCTCGGGCTGGTGTCCCCGAAGGGAACATCCCCGAAGACAGGGAAACAGCCCTGCTACCGCGCCTCTGACTTCGCCGAGCCCATCACCGTGATCGACTCCGTCGACGAAGTGCCTAATGCCGACGTCATCATCGACACCCGCTCTTACAACAACTACCAGCAATTCCATTTTCGCAAAGCTGTCAATGTGTGCATCCCCACCACGTTGCTCAAACGGAGGCTGATGACGTTGCTGCTGTTGTTTAACCTCGTCAGCTTCCCTCCACCGTTAAAGACGCTCTTGGAGAAACGCATGGCCACCGCTGACCCGAAACCAGGCGACAACGTCAAGCTCTTGTTCTACGATAGCCGGTCTACGGGCGATAGCATCTCGTTCAATACGTTCCACACCATTTCCAAGTTCATGGCGTTTGGCCACTATTTCGACATCTACCTCCTCAATGGAGGTTTCCAGCTGGCGACGCGGCTGTTAGGAGTCCACGTCGGTGATGCCAGCCCCGAGCGGGACGAGTTGCCGCCGCTAGTGCCGCTGATATTCTCGCCAACCTCCGACCCGGCCTCCGACTCAAGCGTGGCCGCCACTACCGACTCCGCCGACCTGGGGCTTGCCGGGTTTGTCCTCCCGCTGGCAACCACCAGTAAGGTTAAATTCGTCAGTCTGTTGAAGAAACAGCAGGTGGAAACCAAAGGTAGCGGCTCTAACGACTTAGCTAACTACCACCACCGGTTTCGCTACCCGCTGGGGACGTCGGCGGCTACCATCGCCTCCACATTACCTAATTTGCCTCCGTGGCTCAGCACCATTGTCGCCAACCGTGATGACAATGACGTCATCAATGACCTCAACCACCGGTTTCTGCGCATAGAACAGCTCGAAGTGATGCGGTTGCAGCTGCTTGTCGAACGCACAAAAACGCTGTACCACCAGCCCAGCCGGCTGCTGCCGGTGTGCACGCCCCTGGGGCTTTGTCCTGACTGTGACCCGACCAAATACGAGATGCCCAAGGGGATCGAGTACGGGTACAAAAACCGCTACAAGAACATCTGGCCCTACGAACACTCACGCGTGAGACTCGGGTGCAATAGCTGTCTGGAAGTGGACGACTATATCAACGCCAACTACATTGACGTGAAGAAAGTTGTCCCCAAGACTCAGTGCCGCTACATCGCCACCCAGAACCCGATGTCGCAAACGGTGTGTGACTTCTGGCGCCTCATCCATTCGCAAAAGATTAAGATCGTCATCAACTTGGACCGCAACCCCGTGACCTATTTGAATGACCGTGACTTTGTTGGTCTGGTCAAAGTGATCAGCCAGAACGATCTGCTCATTGTCCGCTTGATCAACGGCGAAATCTACCACTTTCAGTACCTCCAGTGGCCCGACTTCGGGGTCCCGGAAAACTTTGACCTGGTGTTGGAGTTTATCCGTTTGAAGAACGAAACCATGGCCAAGTTATACGACGGATCGCAACGTCCGACGGTGATGGTCCATTGCATGGCCGGGTGTGGACGCACCGGTGTCTTTATCACGTTGGACACGTTGATTGACTGTTGCGAACGTGACCCCTGCTTATTTAAGCTGCTGGAGCAAGATCTTGTCTTCCAGATTGTGCTGCTGGAACGCACCCAGCGCATCTTTATGGTACAAAATCTCGCCCAGTACATTGTTTGCTACGAGATGCTTTTGTGGTACCTTGACAAAGTCAACCGCTGTGACCTCAAGGTGCCCCAGTATATCAAGGCATCCACCCCCAGCCTCTTAGCAATGGCGACGCACCAATCCCCCATCAAGACCCCGCTCGTTTCCGGCGAGTCCGGGGGAGACTATTTCACCTTCTCGATGGTGTAAGCATTAATAACGATTTAACGGCAGCATAGTACATACACGATAATAATACAATATCAACTAAAGCATATCGACTAAAGGAAAGGTAAAACTGATTGGATCAAGGTGAAGCAAAAAGAATGGAAAAAGAAAGACTCCGGTACGGGGAATCGAACCCCGGTCGCGGCATGGAGAGTGCTGAGTGATAACCACTACACTATACCGGATTCTGCAAGTTTGGGGAAATGCGCTTTATCAAACGAGCCAGACATAAATTAGCCCGCAATTTTTTGACCCACTGCTTTTTCAAACAAATAAGCTGCCCCATCATAACACATGAGACTTAAGTAATGTTCTGGTGTCATAATATCCACGGTTCGACCCTAATGAACACACTTTTGATGAATTTACTGAATTTCATGAAAAGTTGGAGGTGGGAATAATCTCGTAATCTCAATTGTGAATCTATTCTGTACAAATCTATAAACATTATTGGTTCGAGTCTGATTCCTTGCTTTGCTCAATGATTTCCCTACCATCAATATGGTCGACTTGACCGATGTTAAGACGAAGAGCAAGTTGTTGGGCGTACTGATCGGCGACATCCTTCACTGTAACCTTTGCCAGGGGAATCTCCTTGGCAATTGAGGTAGCAGACACCCCGGGAAGACCACACATTTCGAATTGGTTCAAGTATTTAAGGTCATTATTGACATTAAGGCCAATACCATAAGAGGTGACCGCCCTCTGAATGTGGGTGCCAACAGACACGATCTTGCCGTTATAGGGGTCCTTTTGTACGTAAAGACCAGGATTTTCTGGATCATTATAGGCATCAATGTTGTAGTGTTTTTTCAACACGTTTTGCGCCGACTGAATAAGTACCAGGTCAACAAAGCAGCGAACAGTGAGATCGGTGAATCCCTTAATGTCCAACACCACGTACGCTGTGAGTTGGCCATTGCCGTGCCAGGTCACCTGACCGCCACGCTCAAGCTGGTGATATTCGCACCCTAAGCTGCGGTACTGGTCGATCTTCTGTTGGAGCTGAGGGTCCTGCTTCATCTTCTTCCCACCAGTATACACGTTATTAAACTCAAACGTCAACAATGTCGGCAACGGTTTCATCGACAACACCCGCTTGATGAGCTCGTCTTCGTAGTCGTTAAGACGGAAGCCCGCGGGGACGTCTTTAAGCTGCCGTTTGATCTTGGTCTCCATCTGCTTGAAATCGAGGTTGGCACCCACCACCATCTGCTGGAACTTCTGGCCATCTTCAAACGAGGTTATGCCAGGGAAATGGATATGCCGGAGCACCCCGTAGGAGGCGTCGACAGGACGGAACCGGCTGGCACAGCTGTTGAGGCGTTTGAAGATGAGCGACATCGCCGAGCGAGACCACTGCGGGCATTTCCGCAATTTCGCTACACTCGCCGGACCCCGCGTAAACCTCCGCGGCAGTAGTAGACATAGACAGAAACCTATCAAGTACCACTAAATGATGATAATTACAAAACATTGGCTTTTGTTTCACTTCGTACTTGCAAACTAGACTCTCGAACCGATAACATATTATTGCTCCAATCATTTTTAATCAATGTTTCCTTTCTGTAACTAATTTGTAAATCAAACTTTTGTCTGGGCTGATTTGTTTAGGCGGGCTTGAGGTCGAGTGCACTGTGTATGTTTTGTGCACATGCCCCCCACCCTCAGACGACGCGTCCAACGGCTTGAGCGACTGACATTACTGAGTTTAAGGGAACAGGGACGTGGCGATGATAAGCTGATACGTGATGCTAAGCTATGGCAGTTTCTTCAGCTTGTGTATTCATCGCCTGATGGTGAAGACATTGAGGAAATCTCGCTTCCAAAAGTGGCGGATGATCCCACACTAAACAGGCTGATACACCTATTTATGGCGGCCATTGTCCAAAACTATATTGCTCTGTGGTACCTTACGAAGCTCAACACTGACGATCCAACATTTGTGGTGGAAGTATATCACCTTTTCGTGGAAATCGCTCGAGACGTCTGTGGCCGCATAACCCGGGTGGCTACTGCTGACACGGCTCTTTTAACACTGTATCGAGTGGCCTCGACAATTGAAACTCATTTTGAAAGGGCTAGTGATGACTCCTATTTGAATTGGGGACACCCGCTTGTGGCCACCTCTCAGGCGGATTATTTGAGGCTTTTAACAAGGAAGATGTTGCAGGCAACATTCTCTCTGATACCCAATCCTTCAGTGACGCTAGACACCACCAAGATCGGCAATAGCCTCGTGCAAGCAGTGGTGGCAGATTTAGTGCTTGCGAAAATTCTTGAGAAGTTAGCCTCACCAGAGTTTTTACGTCAAATCATCCATGATCTAGCCAAACGTGCAATTGTTGAAAAAGATAGTAAGAGTGACTCTCTGCCAGTATCGTTATGGCAAAGGGCACAGGATGCTATGGCGGGAATACAGCAAGCATGGACAAAGTTTTCCAGTATTCGCAAAGAAGGGATGAAGCTTGAAGGGATAGAGTCGTCTGTTGATGTGTTGCACCATAGTGTTTGGAGTTTGTTAGCATCAATGTCCAATATTCAGCATCGCCGACCATTTGTTTATTACACGATTTGCACTGGGCGAGAGGTTGTGAAAAAGATACCATGGCTTCATCGTTGGATTAATCATCAGATCAATTCAGTTTTGACTCAAAGCATTGATCTGACCGACCCTACTATCATTGCATCTACAATTGATCACCTTCGCGATTCTTTATTTAATGACGCATCACCCTCGAAACCTCCTACAACTATACCCTCGTCCGATGAAACAGTGGATGCAGTGACAATTGCATTGATGAAAGTGCTGCAAAGACTTACTAGAGACGATAAGTTTTGGTTTTACCAGGACGAAACCTATAGTGAGTACCGAGCCGGCGTGAGAAATACCCTCGAAGTACTTGAGCAGTGTCACTCCAATAAGCTTCTAATCATCCAATTACTAGACATATTAGTCGGCGAACTCTGGGATATCTAGCATACCTATAATTATACAACTTTATCTCACGTGATCTCTTACCCAAGGAAAAATCGTATGTCGCAAAGGGAAGTTAGCGAACAGTGGTGCGTACTCGGTCTATGGTTGCCTCACCGTTGTGCAATGGCACGCTCCATTCCCTCACTCGTGTGAGCCATTGCCAGCTTTCCCAGCGGCGCCACTTTGTTGGTGCTGTCGTCACCACCGTCCTCGGAGCGCTAGCATTCAACCAGAGCAACCGGTTGGCCGATAAGATGGAGAAAGGCAAGCTCCACTACCACGACGCCAACGCCGAGTTCAACCAGCAGAACCCCAACACCCGTCAATTTTTCACTCGAGATGAACCCCATTACGAGGGACACGTGCCGCTATCTAAGCTTGAACAGGCAGGGATGATCGTGGGGTCTCTGATTGGGCTGTATTTCCACCCTGAACGCAACGAATTTATTGTCGGGCTTGGCGAGTCGACGGCGTTTCTGTTTGTCCTTAAACGGATACGTAATGAGATGCTTAGTGATCCTGTTGGTCGCCAGATCCTTCGAGAAAGACCCCGCATTACTCTGGACTCGTTGGACCTCGACTACTTGCGCCTGCTTCCCGAGAACCTGCTTGGCCACACCTACGTGAAATGGTTGGACCGGGAGGGTGTCAGTCCCGATACCCGAGTCCCCGTGCGGTATATTGACGACGAGGAGCTTGCGTACGTGTTCCAGCGGTACCGCGAGTGCCACGACTTCTACCATGCCATCACCGGTCTCCCCATCATTATTGAGGGGGAAATCGCCGTCAAAGTGCTTGAATTCATGAATATCGGCATGCCGATGCCCGGTCTCGGGGCCCTTTTCGCTCCCCTCCGCCTCAAGCCTCTGCAACGTGAACGCTTAAGAAACATCTACTACCCGTGGGCGATGACGCTGGGACTCAACTCGAAGCCGTTGATGAACGTGTACTGGGAGAAGGTGTTGGAACGCGACGTCGACGAGCTTCGGGATGAACTTGGCCTCGAGCGGCCGCCGGACCTCCGTAACCTCCGCAAGGAGTACTTTGCCAAGCTTAAAGCTCAACGCAAAGTCATTGAGTAAAGCATTTGTAAAATTGAGATTTAATAGGTTAAAAGTTTAGTGTCATAAAGCTCCACAAATATAACATCATAGAGCTCCACAAGTACCACAAATGTCAAATATGCGCGGTGACGGCATCGCGTCGTTTGCTTCAGCCCCACATTGCGCCGCGACCCTGACCCTGCTGGAGAAAACAACGCTTGCGCTGGCGCGATCAATAAAAGTTGCCGTGAAGTAAGACGATCGAGTTTCGGCCATGTCTCAGCTCGCCTACCTGTACTTCTTGAAGAAGGTAAGTTACCGTCACCTAGGTGTTTCAAATTCATTTACAGAGTGCTAACTGTCAGACAAACTTGGACCAGTACATGAATGTAGGTCCCAAAGAAGACCCCTACTACGAGGAAATTCCCGAAAACGAACGCCATTTCTACCAACGAAAGGGGGCCACGAGAAAGAGAAAGCTCCCAGATTTCATTCCCAAACACGACTATAAGGTATTGCAACTGGTGAGACGCCGCGCCTACCATCTTGACCTTGCCCTTAGTCTCTGTGGCTTCCGTTTGGGGTGGGCAGGTATCATTGGTCTTATTCCCGGTATTGGTGATGTGCTTGCGTTGTTCTTTGCGTTACAATTGATTAATAAGGCTAAGCAGGTTGAGGGTGGCTTGCCAGACCACATTGCGGCTAAGATGAGCGCTAATGTCATGTTTGACTTTGGCATTGGGCTTATTCCATTTGTGGGTGACCTCATTAACATCGCCTATAAGTGTAACTCACGGAACTTTATTATTTTGGAACAATACTTGGTACAGAAATACTCGACCGATGCTCCAGTGGGGGCAGTGATTGGGAAACAATCGGCTAATATAAAGGGACACGATCATAAGCCTCAGCCCACGAATGCCCAGGACTCAGTGGCATCTTATCGAGACAGTGAGAGCACTAAGTACCCTGGAGCCCCGCCTCCGACATCATCAGGGAAGCATCCAGTGCCCCCCCGATGAAGTGGTTAAGTGAATACGTGCATAGTTGAATTTAGTTACAAACATTGATCTATTTCAAATTAGTAGATGAAAAACAGATTTAGATCAACAACTTGTTTATATGCTGAGGATGTGTACTTTGCAACAATGCAAGAACAAGTTAAATCTATATACTATATTTGTAGACAATGCTGAGTACTCTTGCACGAATTCGATGTCATGGAAGTCGTCATAGCCAAGTTCTATTGGAATCCTTCGACGATATCATGCTGCTCCAAATGCTGGTCATAATGCTGTGATCATATGATCATAATTGCTCTGTATGATTGAAGATGGTGTGGTTTTTCAAAGAGGCTTTGGAATCATTGATGTTTGTCAAATGTCACACTGGGATCAAAGTGTGACGCATCTTGTCAGTTAGTGTAAACGGAACAGCCCGATCCTGAAGGTCTATCAATTGCAAGTACAGCGACCGTAGAATGCAAGTAGTTAATCTCGATATCCAGTAGCAGTCTCTCATCAGCTCGGTCGAGTGTTCACTGCGGCGAACCCTTGTTTGAGCGCGGCTAGTCTCGCCTTAAAGTCGTCGACAAACACGTACAACTGTTCCAATCGAGCGAATTCCGCTTCTAGTTCGTCACACCGCTTGTTCAACTGGTCGATCTGCTCCATGCGGTCGCCAATGGCCAACTTCTGGCCGAGATACTCCTCCTCGACCGCCTGCTCCTTAAGCACCACCGCCCGCTCCGTTTCCTCGATTAGCGCCGCCATGCGGTCCTTAATCTTGAACACAAGGTAGTCGTAGCTCACGGCAAGCCGCCGGAGCTCGAGCGGGTCGTCGTCGCCACTCGCCTCCATGTGTATTGCCTCAAGCCCGTGGTGCGGCGTTGTAGGGCAGGGCGCCGTGGCCCCGGTCGCACTCAAGGCCACCGAAGCCAACCAGTGCCCACCGGGAGTTATGAGCGACTCGTTGAGCAAAATCAACCCCAAATTATTGAGGCGGATATGTATGTGGCCCCTACTAATACACCCAGAAGTCAAATTGAAGCGTTACTAACCGTCTAGACCGTGCGTGTCGGCCGACGCTCGCCGAACCCAACCTCGCGTTGAACCTCGAGATTTGCGACTATGTCAACCAGAAACAGGGCTCGGCGCCTCGTGAAGCGGCGATTGTCGTCGTCAAGTTGATCTCGCAGCGGGACCCCCAGATCCTGGAGCTTGCCATCGCGTTGTTGGACAACTTGGTCAAGAACTGTGGCTACCCGTTCCACCTCCAGATCCTGCGCAAGGAGTTCCTTAATGGTTTAGTGAAGCGGTTCCCCGAACGGCCCCCGCCCAGATACACCAAAGTGCAACGGCTCATCTTGGGCCAGATCGAAGAATGGTACCAAACGATCTGCCGCACTTCAAAGTACAAAAACGACTTTGTCTACATCAAGGACATGCACCGTTTATTGCTGAACAAAGGGTACATTTTCCCCGAAGTCAAGCTTGAAGACGCTGCCGTGCTTAACCCTCTGGATAACCTCAAGCTGCTTGAGCAAATCCAACAAGAAGAAGCCATCGTCCACCTGGCTAAATTGCAAGAACTCATCCGCAGAGGCAAGCCGCAGGACTTACAGGAAGCTAACAAGTTGATGAAGATTATGGCTGGGTTTAAGGACGACAATGTTGTCGAGCTGAAGAAGCAAGTGTCGCAAGACGTCGCCAAGTTGAAGCGCAAGACCGAGATCCTCGCCGAAATGTTGGCGCTGATCGAGCTGACAGGCCAGGGTATCACTTCTGACCACGACACCGTGCACGAGTTGTACGCCCTGATTAAGCTGTCGCAGCCTAGCATTTTGAAGATCGTCGAAGAAAACGACGACGCCGACCAAGTGCAGGAGCTTTTGGCGTTGAATGACAAGGTCAACTCCGTCGTGCAAAAGTTCCAGCTTTTGCGTGGTGGTAACGTCGAAGCGGCGCAACTGATCAACGTTGGCGGCGGCTCGCAAAACTTAATCGATTTTGACGACGACGACACCAGTGCCCCTATTTCCAACGACGAAAAAGACAAGCAAGGCTACAACGACTTGTTGAGTGAATTGGCCGACTTGTCGTTTGGTGGTGCGGCGGCGGCTCCTCGTACCACCAACCCGTTGGACTTGTACGGTTCTGGTGGTATTGCCTTGGGCTCCTCCTCCGCCACCCCGGTGCCTGTGGCTCCCGTTGCTGCTAATGCGTCTCTTGACATCTTCGGCATGTCGTCGCCCTCGCCCCAGTTGGAGAGCAACCCCGTGCCTCCTGCCAACAACCAGCTTGACCCCTTCGGTCTCGACTTCCCTCAAGCTACTCCCGCCCAAGTTCTGGGACAAAGCTTCCGTCAAACCATTGCCGTGTCCCAATCGGGTGCGTTGAAGATTGAGGTTGGTGTGTTGCCTCAATCGAATGCTAGCCACTTCAGCGGACGCGTGTTGTTGTCCAACACTGGTCTGGCTCCCATCGATCAGATTAAGTTCATGATCGCCGTCCCCAAGCTGTGCAAGTTGAACTTGCAACCCCAGCTGGCTGACCGGATTGCCGCGTTCACCAACAACGGAGCCACCCAGGACTTCTCCATCGAGAACCCTCAAAATAAGGCCCTTAAGATTAAGTGGAAGGCTGAGTTCTCGGTGAACGGCCAAGCCTCGGAAGAGCTGGGGGTGTCAGTATTAGAATAGAGGTACAGTCGCCGTTGTACGTCCTGATTAGAAGTAATGTTGAATAAAATTATTGGCAAACTCTCAGATCTGATAACAATGTAGCGTCATTTACTTGAATTGAGTATCACGGCCCAAAATTCAAATCTATGAGTAAGGAGCTACTTAATAAGAAGATATTTGGTGTCAATTGTGGGTATTAAAAGTGATTTGATTTAGTTATCGGGTATTTATTGGGGTTTACAACATGTCGACAAAGCCAGAGATCATGTCAACGGCAAACTCAATGAATGCCACAAACGAAGAAGCAAACAACACCACGAGGATTCGACACTCATTCAAATCGAAACACCAGCGGGAAGTGACAAGCCACGCCCACGCCCCAAGCCACAACCCAGTCAACACAATGTCAGCCGCGAGGATGGGGCCAGTGTGGTCTGTAGAGAGCTTGACGGCAGCAATACACAATACACCGAAGATGGAGATAACCGACACCACAGCCACGTAGATTAACGTATCGGTGATCCCCGTACTCAAAGATTGGGTTACCACAAGAGCGAAGCAAATGACACTGAAAATGAACTGGAGCACTCTCCGGAGCATCGACTCAGTGGTGGCACAACGACACGTTTGGCAAGACATGGGATATAATTATTATTGATGATGGACTTTCCTAGACGTGAAAATCCATGGCTATATATTGTTGGTGGAATAGATGCACAGACTGGAAAGATTCGCAGAGCATTTTACTCTGCTGATGGTGAATGTAATCTGGGGGTATCTCAGTTCTTCCGCTTGGAGAGAGCCTGCTGCTTGTTCCACAGACCAATCCACAGATCAACGTCGTCCAGAGGCACCACGTAGAGACGGAGAGCGTTGTCGAATAATGGAGCCTTGGGTGATTCGTTCATCAACGCTTCGTTGACGGCGATCTTCTTCCCCACTTTAACCAACCCACCAGTCATGGTTTCCATGAACACCTGAAGCTTCTTCACGGTGAAGTTCTTGTGTTTAGGGTCCTCGAACCATTCGCGAGGACGGTTAAGCAACATCTCGAGGATTTCCAAGGGAGTGGTAAGCTCACCGATTTCAGCGATATAGTCAAATTCATCTATAGTGGGGTAGAGCACCATGGCGGGGAAGATAAGCTGCGACTGGTAGTCCTTATCGTCTTCAAGACGGATCTTAGCATCCTCCAACATCTCGGGAACGTCGCGAGTACGAACGATTTCGATGTGGCGCATTTTGATCAGGTTGGCCAAGATGGACCGTTTCATCTCAGCGAGCTTTTGTTCACGTTCTTTGCGTTCTTTGGCAGCAGCGATTTGCTGTTGCTTATCGGTGATTTCCTTCTTCAACTGTTTAAGCAGGGCGTTTTCAGCATCGATAGAGAGACCGTAGTCAACGATTTGTAAGGCTTCTTCGTAACGTTCAACTTTGAAAAAGGCCTTACCGGCTCTGAAACACGCCTTGATGTTTTTATCATCGAGTAAAAGGGCCTGTTTGCAATCATTGATACATCTGCGGTAGTTCTTAAGTTCAAGGTTACACGCTGCCCGGTTAATAAGCAAGGCGACGTTAATGGCAGGAACATCGCATTCAACTTCAAGCCCCTTCGTGTAGTAGGCAATAGCGTTTTTGTAGTCCTTGGCCTTGTAGCAGTCGTTCCCTTGGTTCTTAAAGTTGGTGGCCACTTCGTCGGGCTCGCCGTCGTAGGCCAATTGTCTGAGAGCTTCCAACTCGGCGTTCTCCCCCTTATCGCCATCGGTTTCATCGAGTTCGGTCATGAAAAACGGTAATCTGTTGAGTTCTTTCATCACCTCATCGGTCAGCTTCTCGGTGAACTGGGACAACTGGGGCGGTAATTCGGGTTCTCCCGCCTTGGGAACGTAACGGAGCTTCTCCCACTGGGAGACCAACTCGTCTATCTTGGCGTCGTCGGGTGCATTGGTGTCTGTGTCCGGTGGGAGCTCGACGATTTTGGGTTCGGATTGCGATGCCATTGCCATCGCACCCGAGCGAGGAGAAGCGGTATAGTTTGTCATAGACATGATGAGTAATCAAACATAAACAAATAGGCCTAACGTCGAATCTACAAGCTCATACACATCGGAATACTTGATAAAATTTCAAATGGCTTTGAATGAGAATTGATATAAGCATTAACCAGTCAAACTAGATATAGGCACAAAATCAATCAAATCCAAAACTTAGACTACACTCTTACTAATGATTATGCAATGAATTAAAGTATATGATCTAGTAGATGAAGGGGTGAGCTATGCGTCGTTACGTTGAATCAACAACGGCACTTGTAAGCACACTTTCTCGCCGTTGGGCATCTTGAACTTGATGCGGATGTAGTACAACCGGGCGAGGAGACACGACTGGAAGTCGGGCACGAGGTGGAACGGCCCTGCCAGTTCCTTACCATCGGCACTCACCAACTTGGCCCGGCGTATATCGAAATTGAGGTGGAACTTCTTCAAGTAGCGCGTCTGGTTGGCGCCCTCAGCGGCCGAGGTCCAGGGGATATTGCCGATATGAGGCACCACGAGGCCGTCGTCATCGGTTAAGGTGATAGTGTCCACTTTGAGGGTGTGGTATTTGGCTGCCAAGTTTGCCATCGCCTTGACGTTGGCCAGAAGTTCCAGGGTGATGTGGAACTCGTCGCCGGACTCTCTCATGAGCCGGGAGAGCTCGGTGGCGTAGCCCTGGAAGCGTTTGATGGTGATCATATCGAAGTTCTCGGTGCTTTTCCCCTTATCGTTGAACATCATCTCGGGGACAATATCGACGGGGATCGGGTTGCGCTTCGATCTGACGGTAAGAGCGACGATTTCCACCAGCACTCGACGGAAATCAGGTACTTGGCCGCCTGCTTTGCCGTCGTGACTGATAAACTCAAGGGTTAAAGGGATATCCACTTTAGTAGGACCATGAGGACTGTTAGGCAATGCGGGGATATAACTGACACGGTGATCCACTCTTGGTGTCAGGAACGACGCAAGTCCCACCACTTTTGATTTGTGGAATACCAGCTGCTTTTTCACTGGGTAGAACACGCGAAACTCCTTTGGTTTGACGGTAGGCTGAGGACTTGAGTAGTAGGCTTGTTGGATCTTAGCGACGTCCATCGAACTGGTTGTTGGCAATAACGATGGTCGTTCGGTATGAGGAGACCCTAATGGCAGGGCAAAGTTACTGGGAGGACGGCGCTGCGGTTCAGCCACCAGTCTCCCGGCATTGATAGCGTCTTTAACATCACGAAGCAACTGATTATAGAGGATTCTCAGTTCCTCAGCGATCAGAGCTCGGTTAAGCTCAAACCCCGGATTGGGCAGAGGCACCACTCTGATGTAAGCGTGGACCTCATTGAATATGACGTACTGGTTATCAGGTCCTTTAGGTTTAGTGGTAGCGTAGTCAGCGTAGTCAGTAAATGGACCAATGATGCGGGCCGAGAGATGGTACGCCACCAGGGCATCGTCAGTGGCTAGGTCGTTGCCGAGGTTCAGGTAGCGGCGGTTGGGGTCGCGAAGCACAAGCATCCGTTCGTGTTTACACCTCCCGAGAGTAGGGGGAAGTTGGAGGTGGGAGTCGATGCCGTGGCGACACACACTGTCTAAGCACCGATCGGGCAACCGGAAGGCAAAGAACTTCTTATAGGTGACGTGGGGGACGAACACTTTATGGGAGTCAAGGTGGACAAAGGTATTATCCACGGGATCTTTACCTACCAGCGATTTGTGGTACGGGTTATTGTCTTCACTCAGCAACCGGTCAAGAAACCCTTCGTTCCACAGCGCATTAAAATCAAACATCGAACAAAGACTCTCATGGGTCAGCGGGATATAAGGGTTAGACTTATCGTCATAGAGCATTTCCACGCCATCGAATTGGACGGCAAACACGTCAAACGGGATTGGTTCTTCGGCGTGGTTGGTGACAAGCACGTAGCCATAGATGAAATCACCCTGGCGCCATTCTTTAGTCAAAGGGTCAATGATCTTAGGAGGAATACCCACTTTACCAATGTGTTCAGTAAACACAATATCGATAGATACCAACAGCGAGATGCTCTTGTTGCTGTGATGGAGTCGGGGGAGCTTGAACACGTTGGCAAGCAAGCTCTGTTCGTCGGCGTTGCCTCCGGTGACGTAATCGTCGGGATCGTCGACAAGACGATTACGTCGTTCCAGCGATGATTGAGACCCTACACTCAGCTGGGGCGTAAGCTCGTAACTGGGAGGGTCCTGGCGTCGGTCCTCGGGCCTCGGAGTAAGGTTTTTGCCCACGGTACTGTGGTACATCAGGTATGACGGGAGGATGTTTATAAGCTCGTCGGCGTCGTCGGCTGGGGGCGGCGGCTGCTCGAGCGGCGGGAGCGACTCCATCACCCCCTTCAAGTTGAGGGCATGGATGTTTTTCGTCATGTTTGTGTGCAGCCCCAGGGGCGTTGATTTTTGGTAGTGAGGCGTGTGTTGGTGAGGCGTGTGTTGGTGAGGCGTGTGTGAAGGTCAAAAGACACGGCTGAGGAGGGGAGTGCGATGAGACGTAGATATATGGGAGCTTGCGAGATCGGAAGGCAACAGCGATGTGCCCGTGGAACCAGTAACCGAATTGGGAAGAGTCTAGGATATACTATGTGTATAATGGAGTACAATTACGTTTATTTCAATTCAATCTGGTGGCTGCGTGAAGTTGTTCCGGACACCGACTTCCGTAAGCCGCGTGTTGATGGGTAGACCTGAGTCATATAATACGAATTGTTGGGAATTATTGAAATAGAGTAATATTGAAATGTGAAATGAGAGGTTAAAGTAGAAATTCTAAGTGTGCTGAGATTAGCTAGTTTCGAAGGCACGGGCGGAATTGGCGGAATTGGCGGGCGGAGACGTGGTTCCGCTTTCGCGTATACCCGGACCCCCTCGGACGCGTTTGCATCGCCTAAGCCTCCCTTCACTCCCGAGACATTTATCAATTTTCGGAACCAAAAATAGCCGTTAGTTAATGGAAGCCAGAAATAGCATACACGAACTCTAAGTAATTTTTTTTTTTATGTTTATCTCAAAATCTCGTATACGATACGAGCGAGAGATTAGGCTATAGTCATCGGAGACAGCTTCCACGACGCCATGGGCTTGGCGAGCGGAATCTCGCTTCTACAGGGACGGAAATGTCGGTGTATAGTTTATATGTATAGACAGGGGCTACTTCTGCACGGGGGCCTCGACCGCCTTCAGCGTAACCACGTCGGGGTCCTCGTCGGGGACGACATTGAGGCCGTCGGTGGCGGTTTCTTCGTACTCGTCGAGCTTGATGTCGTCCTTGACGGCGTTGATGGTGCCCTTTTCTCTCTCGTTTTCCTCGTTGATCAACTCGTCCTGCTCCTTCAAGATGTTGAGCTTGAGCTTGGAGTCGTCCAGCAATTGCGCCTTGGCGACGTTGTAGACCTCGTCGGGGATCGACAGCAACACCGCCAACAACGCGTCGTAGTAGGTGTCGATCAGGTGCAGCTTGTCGCCGTAGGCGTACGAGTTCAGGAGGATCAAGAGCGTCAGTGGGATCTTCTGGCGAAGACGCAAGTTGAGCCACGTCTCGAGGTCTTCTCTTAACCGTGCCGGGCTCACGTCGACGGTCTTGATCCCCCGCTGCGAGCACGCAATCTGCAACTCGGGGATCAGCAACAGCTCGACGCCTTCGTAGTCGATCGCCTTATCGTCCTTGATGATGTTAAGCAACCGGTGGCGGATCTGGTAGCGCAAGATCGCGTCCGAGCCAAACGGCCGGATCTGCATGTACTTGCACATCGCCACCAACTGGTTGCGGCTCAAGTTGTCCAATACCTGGTCATTTTTGAAGAGACGCGCCACTTGCACCAAATGGTCGCGGCTGGGGTTCTTACCGGCTGAGATCTCGTCGAAGAACAGCACGAACGCTTCCTTCTCCTTGTCGGTAATCTTTTTCAGCAATGTAAGCCCCCCCTCCTCTAACGTGTTCTTGATGTACTCCAGCGCCAGGGCCCGGGTCTTCGAGAGCTTGTTGCGCTTCTTTAGGCGGTCCAGCTTCAGCTCGTACGTCAGCGGCAACAAGTTGGGGAACACTTTGAGCGCCACCGGCAACAAGAGCTCGGCAAAGGGGATGAGGACGAACATGGCGAACGGCAACAACTTCAGCACGTCGACAAGCGTTCTCTGCAACTGGTTCAGCTCTCTCCGCGTCAAGGCGTAGCCGGCAACGTACTTCATCAACAACTTGGTCAGCACCCGGATCTCGTACCCCAACAACTTGGTCCCGTCCCAGTAGTGCTGGGCCTCGACCTTAATCCGGTCCCACAACGGCTTTTTCGGCGCCTTGTCTTCGGTTTTGGCCACCAGCGTCTCCTCAGGATGCAGCACTTCCTTCAGGGTAGCGGCGACGGCGGGTTTATCGTCTTTTGAGGGTTCCAGGGTGGCTTTGGCGGTGGCGGCGGCCTCCGGGGTTTTCAGCGGTTTGTGGGGCGCCTGGGTCAGCTGGCAGCGAACCAGGGCCACGAGCGGGCGGAGCGGGTACCGCGGCGTCCGCAAGAGAGGGGTTGTTCGGCCAATGATCCGGAGAGCGTACATGGCGGGCGAGATGGCTCTGGTGAGAGGTGGAGGGTGGAAATTGGCCTCAGTGGGTGTGCGCGCTCCACCATTGCCCGGCCGGAAATGGTCGGAAGTCAGAGTGATAAAGATGTTTACGAAATTAATGAAGAGTGGAAAGGGTAAGTTAGTGGCTCTATCTTTGTCTGGTCGTTGTATTAGTTATTTTGGGATTGTCTTCAATTCATATTGCTCAATGTTATCGCAAATTTCATGGTCTATCCAGTTCGAGCCACCCTCGGAAGTGGCCAATTCCACCGCCTTCATAGCCATGGGAAAAGTGCGCGACTTTTTCCCGGGGGCTCCGGTGGCGTCTTCACTTACCGGTGCGCATCGGCGGTTGCCTATCTCAGCTAACGGCCTCGGGCCTCGGAGTTAGTAAAATCTTCGCTATTAAAAATATTATATGCTTCTTATTGCCCGTCCCGGGGTAATTTGGCCACCTCTGTCAGGTCGCCCAGTACGCCCACCACGACGATCTGGTCCACTAAAGTAGGCGTATCCTCATCGTCACCATCTAAAAACACGCAGAGCAGTTGGACTTTTTGGAAACGGACGAATTTGAGCTTAACTTCGACCCAGTCACTGCCATCACTGAATTCAATCAGTTGGCCGTGAGCGGGGTTATGGTCGGATTCGGCATCGTCAAACAGGAGCGGCAGGGGTAAGTTGGGCCACACCTTCACTCGAGACGGGCGTTGCGCGGTTTCACCATCGGTTTCATCGACCACCACCCCGGAACGAGCCTTGATGAGGATCAGGTGCACTTTGCTGACGTTCATCAACGGCACGTAGAACATAAGCTGAGAATCAGCGTCCAGCCACACTCCCTTGGCGGGAGTATTGGCCTTAAACACCAGTTTCGCCAGTCCCTGGACATTTAACGCTTCAAACCCTTGGAAATCAATTAGGGGGTTAAGCAGATCGTACCCCTGTTTGAGAGCATCCGTTTTAAATTCAATTTTGGCGCTGGCACCACTTAATGCGGCCTGCGCCTGAAGCCGGTCCAACTCTGCGACGATCGCCTGGAGATTGCCACCGGTAACCCGTTTCACCTCTTGTCCCAGCTTCAAAAACACAAACAGCGGGGCGGCGGCGATGGCGTACCGCGCCGCCACCGGCGCGTTGGCGTTGATGTCGACCCTGACGAACCCCACCGCCAGGTACTTGGGCGAGTCGCTGAGCAGGTCGATGGTGGGCTTCACCATGGCGCACGGCTGGCACCCGGCCATGGTGAAGTTGACCATGAGGAAGCGGTGGCGGGCGACGGCAGCGTCGAACTCTCGCGGGGTGCTGATGTCGCTAACAGGCATGGCGCAAGTGCGGCGCCCCACCACGACTATATAGGCATGATCCAGGCAACTACAAATACTGAACATCAATTGGTATGTGAGTTATAAGCTATAGGTGGTTCAATTGAGGCTTATAAAACCGTAATAATTTGATAAATCACTTGTTTTGCGGTTATTTTAGCGTCATTAGTGGGTCGCTGGTGGTGGCGCTATCGGCGCTGTCAGCGCTTATCGCGCCGCACTTACCCTGACTGCAAGGGAACCAGGCGATTGCTCGAACCAAATGTCCCTCGCCATCCCCGGAGCTTACCCGTTTGAGCCAGCATCAGCTGCTTCAGCAGCGGCACCGTCATCTGACGACGCCGACCGCCAGTTCCAGCACGAGTTCGCCTTCAAGCAGTGCCTCACCCGCAAAACCCGCGCCCAGCACGACTTGTTTACCCACGTCGACGCCGTCGTGTACCTACTTGTCGGGTTTCAGTTTATCCGCTACTGCCACATGGCGTGCCTTGTACCTGCTGCCGCCCACTTACTCGTACAGAGAATCCTTGGCCGCGATCTTCTAGACAGCGGCGTGCTTAACCGCTTAGATCACAGCATCCGGCGCCAGTTTGAGGCGACGATATCGGTCAATTTCTACGTGTGGATATGGTGGAAAACCCTATTGGCGGTTGTGTATCACGTGGGGTTTGTCTGGTGGTATTCGGTGCCAATGGTCAACGCCGGCCTCTGGGACAAATTGGGTAATGGAGATTGGTGGTTTGTCCTGTTTATCGGCGAGGAAATCGCTCCCATCGACATTGACAGTGACATGCTTACTAAGCTTACCAAAGTTGGATTATGGCATTTGATAGTTGTCGATGTCGTCATTGGCTTTTGTCAGCTTGTGCTCCACCAGGCGGTGTTTCGCCAGTCGACGATCAACGAGCGGAGATTGGACTCCGAAGAAGTATACTTAGTACGGTCGGTGGGGGACTCGCTGGGTCGCCCTGACGTTTCCGTTGACCCAGAATGGGAGACCCCCTTGGTGCTTACGGTGAAGATGTACGAAGAGTATGACGTATGGCACCGTCTCCACCCCACTACAACTAATTGAAGCATTGACGAATAACCAATAATCCCCTGGAGGGATCTAACGACTTTAATTATGATGATATAGAGGTAGACCCCAAAAAATGCATTCCCCGTTATTGAGATGATTCGTAGTATCTAGGTAGTGTTCACTTGAGATTTGACAATGTCATTGACAAAACTGAAAGATATCAATTGTTCAGTTTCTTTCTTTGATGTTTTAATAGTTTTGCTGAGTTCACATTCGTTCAAAAATGCTAACTAGCGATATCATCCAGACACTCAAGTATGAGATCTTAGCAATGCCAATGACGATAATGCATTCCAAGTCAGTATGCTAACTGGTTGTCCTGAGATTTACTTTGATTGATTTGAGTGTAACTGGATTTGTATTCTTGATAAGTATGCTAACTAGTGGTATCGTAAGTATGGAGTTAATGACAAGAATATAATGATATCTCCCATGTCTTCTCTTACCGATTTCGACAGTTAGTTTGGTTGCTTGCCGACGATGTACACGGCGTACAACATTCCGGGGAACCATAATAGGAGACATAAGAACGCCAGCATCCAGAACGACTCCGTCAACCCCTGTTGTTTCCACAACACCGCTGCCGGCGGACACATTATGGCGATCATCATCCCGAGGACGAGCTCGCTGGCACTGGTCATGGCCCGTGTGATGTGACTGACAGGTGTGTACAAAATTAATGACGACTGTTTACATGATCTGTATTTGCTTTTTGCGTAGTGCTGTCGGCTGTAAACGCTGCAAATTCCCTCACCTGATGGGAGATAATTCTAGCGGAGGTGGTTATTGATTTTGAAGTGGGGCAACTGGCAGCGTGTAAAGCTTCGAGTCTACCCTTTGACGAGAATTTTACATTTTTGAACACAAGGCAAAAATGACAAAGTAGACAGTACAGTGATGATAAAAATCTTCGACGAACAGAATTGGCTTGGTTTCACCTCGTCAAGTGGCCTCTATCATTGGCAATGATGTTAGTGTTGGGGGCAGTTTAGGGTTATTGACCTAAGATCGCGCTCACACGTGACCATCCTCACGCGCCGCACCCGGTAGCGCCCGCTCCACCCACGCCGCGGAAAATTTTGTAGGCAGCGACCGACCCAGAACCTAACCACCAACAAAGTAAGTGCCGCCCGTTGCCCAAACTTATTGCTGAACCTCCCCACTAACCTATCCAGATGGCTAAGTCTAAGAACCACACCGCCCACAACCAAACCAGAAAGGCCCACAGAAACGGGATCAAGAAGCCCAGAACCCACAAGTACCCTTCGCTCAAGGGTGTTGACGCCAAGTTCAGAAGAAACCACAGATACGCTTTGCACGGTACTGCCAAGGCCTTGGCCGCTGCCAGAGCCGAAAAGAAGTAAACCGGTGGGCATTTTGTACAAATAGATATTAATGACAACTATATCGCTAGATGCTAGCATTGTAGGACCAGGGGTCTATGGCGACGATTATAATTGCATTCATAAGACTACCACTAGTGAGTGACATGTATTACCATGAGACAAAGCATTGCCTAAAACGATGAGATGATACAGGGGAAATTTCAAGATGTTACAGGGGTGATGTTTCATGCTGAAACACCATTTCAAACAGTACAGATAGTACTATATTTGACTACCAGGAGCTCTATCTTCGTATCTTACACTATATTAACCTGCATTAACCACCTAATCCGAAGTCTTTTGGGTACCTCTGAGCAAACCAGTTCTTCTGGCAGCAATAAGACCGGCCTTTTGACCCGAGACGGCGCCTCTGGAGATGGTCGAGGCCTTACCAATGTGCTGGTGGTTACCACCACCATGAGGGTGGTCCACGGGGTTCATGGCAACACCTCTGGTCTTGGGCCACGAGTGTCTCTTGGCCTTGTACTTGTGGAAGGCACGACCGGCCTTGAGCAAGGGCTTGTCGATACGACCACCACCGGCGATGACACCGACGACACCTCTGGCGTCCGACGACACCACCTTCTTGGCACCCGAGGGCAACTTGATTCTGGTCTTGTTTTCGTCGGGGTTGTGGCCGATGATGATGACGTAGTTACCCGAGGTTCTGGCGAGGGCACCACGGTCACCGGGCTTTTCTTCGACGTTGGAGACGATGGTACCTTCGGGGCACGAGCCCAAGGGCAACACGTTACCGACGTTCAACGACGCCTTCTTACCGGCGTAGATGAACTGGCCGGTGTAGACACCTTCGTTGGCAATGAAGGTTTCTTCTCTCAACTTGTAACGGTAAGCGTCTCTGAACACGACCTTGGCCAAGGGGGCGCCTCTGCCCGAGTCGTGGATGATTTGCTTGACGACACCTCTTTCGTAACCGTGTCTCGACACGTACGAAAGGGTGGGGAGCTTGGCAGCGCCCTTTCTGAGTCTGGTCACGGCGGTGAAAATCGACCCGGCCCCCTTTCTTTGGTTTCTGATGACTCTACCCATGGTGGTTGATGGTGGCTAAATTGGTGCGCGAAGATTTTTCACGCTAGCCGTCGCCGGGGTGCGAAATTTGGGGGACTAACCCTAAGGCACGTGACTACCCTAACTATCAACATGGATCAGAAGTCACTAACATTCCCGCCCTGACAGTCAACCGATACGAATAATGATGGTGTTTGTTCATGAGATAAATCAATCTGCTTCAGTAGTAGTTGGTGACTTCTGATCTCGTTTCGTCCTATAGTGTGGTATCCATCATCGGCATTGACTGTGGGGCTGGTCGCACTATAGCGCCTAGACCATGAATGAGCTCAATATCTATCGATAACATTAACTACAATGTCTTAGCCTTTGAAGATTCTACTACAATTGCAAGGTGTAGGTGCACACTACTCACTAACCAACTATTGAACAAATCAGTAGGATGATGGAAGAAATAATGATTCACTCATAGTCCTTTAGACGCTATGGAGGTAGGATTTAGCCAATGCCCAGATGTCAGACTCGTTGTTGCTAGAATCAACGAACAACAATAAATACAAACAACTGGAGACTTGTTGGTATTCATTTGGGGAGGTCAATCTCATACTCTAGTCATGGTTGTTTCATCGACTATTTCCTGCATACAGTCCAGGGCACCGCTATAAAGCACCAGCCGCGGAAAATTTTTCACTACCACTAACCAAATGGTAAGTCTTTTCAAGGAAGCCGGATCAACATCCTCCACGTAGCGAAATCAATATGCTCGGGAGTGATGTCCGCTTTTTGCAATGTCACTCCTGTGGCTATTGGCTGAGACAGTCTCTCCTCACGTATCTGAGGAGAGTTGTCTGCTAGGGTCTCGTTACTGGTTTTGGAACTTCGTTGATCGTCAGGGAGAAGCATTCTGAAACTAACCCAATGACAGCCTTCCCACAAGAAAGTTGCTCCTGCTCCCTTGGGCTCGAAAGCCCCCAAGTCGACCGAGCCCAAGAACCCCCTCTTGGACTCGACCCCCAAGAACTTCGGCCTCGGCCAGGCGATCCAACCTAAGCGTAACTTGCTGAGATATGTCAAGTGGCCCGAGTACGTCCGTTTGCAACGCCAGAAGAAGGTGTTGCAAATGAGAGTCAAGGTGCCCCCTGCCATCGCTCAATTCCAACACACGTTGGACAAGAACACCGCGGCGCAAGCGTTCAAGTTGTTCCACAAGTACCAACCGGAAACCGCTGCTGCCAAGAAGGAAAGATTGACCAAGGAGGCCGCCGCCGTCGCTGAAGGGAAGTCGGCTAAGGACGTGTCGCCCAAGCCCGTCGTAGTGAAGTACGGTTTGAACCACGTCGTCGCTCTTATTGAAGCCAAGAAGGCCAAGTTGGTCCTCATCGCCAACGACGTCGACCCCATCGAATTGGTCGTGTTCTTGCCCGCTTTGTGCAAGAAGATGGGTGTCCCCTACGCCATCGTCAAGGGCAAGGCCAGACTCGGGACCTTGGTCCACCAAAAGACCTCTGCCGTCGCCGCTTTGACCGAAGTCGAAGCCGCTGATGAAGCTGAGCTCTCGAAGTTGGTGTCGGCCATCAACGCTAACTTCGCCGAAAAGTACGAAGACGCCCGCAGACAATGGGGTGGTGGTATCTTGGGTGCCAAGTCGCAAGCCAAGCAAGCGAAGAAGGACAAGATCGCCGCCGCCGCCGCTGCCCCCGTCTCCAAGGCTGCTTAAGTCTTATAGTTAATGTGTTTATGTATATTAGGTAATGAAAGGAAGGATATCAGCATGACTCGACTGTAAATACTGGAATCTATCAAGTTAACTTAATAATTCACAGTTTGTGGAAGTAGACCAATATCAGAGATATTCCTATTCTTAGACAAATTCTGAAATTTGGCTTGGATCGGTAACGGCATATGGCGTTAGCTGAGACTCCGGGGTAACTGCAACTCGGGTAGAGATCCCCCATTACTAAGGTGACTAACCAACGTGGGGTCTCACTACTGGTGAACTTCAACGAATTCCACTTAGGCAATACCATAGTAGACCAATTAGTCCAATTCGATCGACGATTGACACCCTGCGTTGTATAGACGTCAGCATGATCTCGGAGCCATGCCCGCTGCTGGTGAAACCTCCGGGTGTTACCCGCTTACCTGCAGTACACAACCCCGACTCCCCGGGGTTGCGGAGGCCGCGATGACTTTGGCCCATATAGCGAGACGAGCCGCCAGTCATTCGATCCGCTTGCAAAACATGTCGGGAGTTGAAGCCGCCAAGAAGCTTGCTGCCTACCGTGCCGTCGACGAAAACCTTCCTCAGGACGCCAAGGTCGTCGGGGTCGGGCTGGGGCTGACCGTGGTCTACGTCGCCGAACGCTTGGGCCAGAACCCTAACAAGAAGCAATTCGTGTGTGTCCCCACCGGTTTCCAGCTGAAGAACTTGATCATCGAAAACGGTTTGACTTTGGGTTCGATCGAACAATTCCCCGATGTCGACATCGCCTTTGACGGGGCCGACGAGGCCGACAAGAACCTCAACTTGATTAAGGGCGGGGGCGCCTGTCTTTTCCAAGAAAAGCTTGTGGCTCAGCTGGCCAAGACGTTCATTGTCGTCGCTGACTACCGTAAAAAGCTGGAAACGGTGGGTACCGAATGGAAGCAAGGTGTCCCCATTGAAGTGGTCCCCAGCGCCTACGTCTCTGTCACTAAGAAGTTATACGAATTGGGGGCTAAGAAGGTCACCTTGCGTGACGGCATGCCCAAGAAGGCCGGCCCCGTCGTCACCGACAACAACAACTCGATCTTGGACGCCGATTTCGGCCCCATCGCCAACCCGGCGCAATTGCACGAAAAGATCAAGTTGTTGGTGGGTGTCGTCGACACTGGGTTGTTCTGCAATATGGCCAAGAAGGTCTACTTTGGTGAGGAAGACGGCCAAGTGAGTGTGTGGTAATAAACTACAAAGTCTGTAATTTGAGAAATTTTACAAAAACACGATTGTGTACAATATTATCTACTTTTTGATAGCATCGACACACTTTTGGAGCAAGTCCAGGTTGAAGGACGACACCAAGCACCAGTTCTCTTTCAAGCACGTCTTGGTCAAGTTCCCCGTCTTAGAGAGACACTTCGGGGCAAACGGCGAGTACCGGTACTGCAAGTCCATGTATTCCTGGTTGAAGTCGATCGCCAGGGTGTCGTTCATGGGCTTGACGACGTATTGGTGCCAGAAGGTGGCGTTGAGGGGAGCGTCGGCCGGCCACTGGTGGTTGGGGTCGTACAAGTCACGCGACAGGTACTCGTACTTATACTGGGGCAAGTCACCGTTATTGTTAAGCGTTTCGTTCAAGGCGAGGTAGTAGTGGTGGGCGTTAATAATGTTAAACAGCTCGTCCTCCACCTCGTAATAACGCCAGCCAGGGTTGTTATTGGTGCCGGGAGTGATCAGGGGTGCCACCAAGGCGAACGCCGCCGGCTGGTCGTTTTGATAACCGACATACACCTGGTCTCTGTGGGTGTGGCCGTAGAAGATCCCGGCGATCGTGTAAGGCGAGAATCTCTGGACGATCTTCTCAAAGATCTGCGATTGGTAGGCCTTGGCGTCGTAGACGTTGGTCGGGATGTGGGCGGCAATCCACACTCTTTGGTCGGAGGCTTCCAGCGCCACGAGCTCGGAGACAAGCCACTTCCAGGTGCCAAACAAGTCGGGGTCGGAAGTACAGTTGATGTAGCCCCACAAGTTCTGCTGGTAGTAAGTGTTCAGGTTGAGGATGATCACCTTAAGCCCTCTTTCAGTGACGTAGGAGAAGCCCAGCAGGTGCGATTTGAGGTCCTCACGCTTGGCCCCGTTGATCCAGCCGTTGTTGATCCACAACTCGGCCATGGCATCGTCGTCCCAAGTATAGTTTTGGTTGTGTTCAAGCTGAGGCGGCGCCACTTGCCCGTGGGGGAAAGTGTCGTGGTTGCCGAGCGCAGGAAGCACGGGGATGTTTTCAAAATACTCCTTCATCAATTGGAACGAGCGAGTCTCCTCTCGTAAAGTGGACTCAGGCGACGCAAGCTCCATTATGTGGTCGACTAAGTCACCGGTGAAGAGACAGAAATCGTACTTGTTCTTCTTTTGCGTTTGGCCAATCTGAGCGAGGGAAATGTTAAGCAATACTTCAGGCAGATCGCAGAGGTAGTGACCAAAAGAAGTGGCGGGAGTCAGCACGTAGTCCCATCCGTTCTCGGCAATGTAGTCGACATAGTCACCCTTGTTGTAGGTACCGTCCTTAGGGTAAGTGACATTAGGGTAGAAGCTGAAATCACGAGGAGTGATGCCAATGGCTTCGTAGTAGTCGGAAATGTTATAGTTTTTGATCAGGGGCAAGTCCTTGTTGTACGAGTTGACGGCACAGCAAGTACCGGTGGTACAGTTAGCTTCCGTACCCACACGGTAACTGAGCTGCAAGTGGAGGTCACTGATGTGGAGCACGTTGAAGTGCTTGCGGGCATTCTTGTTCTTGTGCTTGTACTGAGGCTCCAGGTAGTGCTTGTCCTGCTTAGCCGGCCACCACTCGTCGATGCCAAACTTGTTGATATCGATTTTGGGAAGATCGCAAACGGAATGCTTGTAGTAGCAGTAGTACAGCAAGTCGTCGTCGTTGTTGATGTCGAAGTGCTTGAGCATCTGCAAGAAGTCGTTGTCCCAGAAGTTGATACTCAGGTTCAGCGCCTTATCCTTCTTGGTCCAGTTGTTGTAGTCGGTAGTGACGAAGAAATCGACGGTGTTACACTTGGACGGTTTTTTTTGCAGCTGGAGACATTTCTTGAAAAGCATAAGACTGATCAAATGCTGGTGGTCAGCGTCAGAGTCGTACAACTCCCGACTGAACTTGATGGTGTGCTTGCACACGTCGCAGTCCAGCCCGTTGTACCGGGCCAATTCCAGCAATCTGTCGTCGATCCACTGGTTGTCGGCCTGGTCCAAGTTCCCCAACACGCCTGCGACGGAGAAGTCCTTGTTGGCCCGAGCTTCAAGCTGCTGAGCCCCGATCAGGTGGCGGCCATTGATGACATGGGCGGAGGCCCACGACGCCACGTAGAGTAACGGCAACAACACCTTCATCTGCTGGTTCTTGTTATCCTCTGGAGTTGATCAAAACTCATCGGTTAAATATCATCTGCTGGTTATTGTTGCCGTTGATCACAAACTCATCGGTTCAATACTACTCATCGCCGACTCAACCACGTGGACGGTTAACAATGGTAGGGTTTAAACACAGAGCAGAAATGTTTCAGCGTCGGCGCCCTACCCCTCGTGGCAGGTCGCTTCCCCCTTCCCCGGTAACAATAGACTGCATTACAGTGTGTTTACATGCACCATGTTGCCGAAGCGTTCCCGACATGACAGTACTGTGCCCCCGAACGCTCTCTGTTAGCTCACCAAATCTATCAAAAATGGTCTCCTATCATCATCAATCTTCACTCCCCTTCAAGTAAACCTTCCCCCTCAGTCCCACCCCGTATTCCGATACATCGGCATCTCTCTCTGGCGGAGATCTGTTGCTATCGCCAATCGAATTAACGCAGTACTCCTTTCTTCATTGGCAACCGATAAACGTCCTGCGTGTAGTATGCCCTGAGTAAATGTACCTGTAGCCTGACACACATTTCTGCTAGGCCCGCAGTCAAGCCCGACTTTTTTTTCCACTACTATGGAGTGGTGAAAATTGTGTCAAAAGCGACTAAAGAGTGCCCTATATACTACACCACCCGCCTATAAACAATATACCGTAGTGGTACCGGCTGCACCGCTTATTGTGGAATGCGGAGATCGCTCGCGTGAGGGGTTTGTCGAGGTTACTGTAGTAATATAACCCCCACCACACGTGCATCGGGACGCGAGGTATGTGTGTTGGGTTGCTGGTACCTGTTATCAGCATGCTAGCAACGGGCCCCCCTGAGCGTTGACAGGGGAACGTCCCACAGGAGCCCCTATTTCATGTAGTCATGGCACATGAAACGTTAATTTTGCAACTTTTCGATCGTGTTGACGATGAGTCGATATTTGTCGGCCTCTCAAAAACAGGGTTTATTGCCCACACACGTGGTGGTTACAATGTTCCATGTGTATATGCTGTTATCAAAATTATTATAGTATCTATTTACACGCTAACCTTCTTCTTCTTTTTCTCATCAAGCTCGTCAAACTCCTTCTTCCACACCAGGTTGCCCTTGGCCTTGGTCACCGTAGGGAACAAGTTGTCGAACACCTCCTGGTACCATTCCACGGGGATGAATTTAACACCCTCCTTCACTTCTTCGGGGATCTCGTCAAGTTCGTTGGCAATGTCCTTGGGGAAGATGATGGTGTCACACCCGTAACGCTTGGCCCCCAAGATCTTCTCACGCAACCCGCCGACAGGTAACACGCGACCAGTGACGGTGATTTCACCCGTCATCGCTACTGTAGGCGGCAACAGCTGGTTAAGCGCCAATGACATGAGCGACGACGTGAATGAAATACCCGCCAGCGGCCCGTCCTTGGGAATGGCGCCATCGGGACAGTGCACGTGGATCTCTGCCGCCTCGAAGAAGCGGTTCTCGGGGAAGTTCTTCACCATGTACAGCTTGGCAAACGAGTAGGCAATCAGAGCCAGTTCCTTCATCACATCCTTCAACGAACCGGTGACGTGGACGCCGGCTTGACCCAGACCCAGCGCGATGGAGTGGGTCAAGATCGACTCGATGTAGAGAGCGTCACCGTTACCCGAGCTCGAGTACAGAAGACCCGTGGCCACCCCGGGAGGAGGCAACTCGTACACCCGGTCACGAGTGTAGATTTCGGGGCCAACGTAGTCCTTCAAATTTTCGGGGGTAACGTCAAGTTTGATGTCTTCAGGGATGGTCATCTTCGGCACCTCGGTGGAGGTAGTGGGTTCTTGGTCAATTTCCTCAACCACCGGTTCCTTGGTAGTCGTCGAAGTTTCAGCTTCCTTAGCCACCGGTTCTTCCGCAGTCGCATTAGTAGTCGCAGTAGCAGCAGTAGTGGCTTCAGGCAGCTTCTTCACCGACTTCGACTTAGCCTTAGTCTCTTCAACAGCTTCCTCGGTCTTGGCGGCATCAACATCACGTTCTTCCACTTGTTCGACGATCTTAAGCGACGCCTTGGAGAAGATCCGCGTAATGAGCTTCTTGATGTTACGCAACCCCAGTTCACGACAGTACTTTTCAATGAGTCTGGTGATGGTAGCATCGGAAATGTTGACGTGGTTGCCTTCGAGACCGGCCTTCTTCAGGGCATCGGGGATCAAATGGCGCTTAGTAATTTCAACCTTTTCATTGTTGGTGTAACCGTTAACATCGATGATCTCCATACGGTCACGCAAGGGAGCAGGGATGTTGCCCAAGTAGTTGGCAGTACACACAAACAATACCTTCGACAAATCAACCTTGACGTCGATGTAGTTATCGACAAAGGCGTTGTTTTGTTCAGGGTCCAAGATTTCGAGGAACGCCAGCGCCGCACCACCCGAGCGCAGCAAGTCGAGCTTATCGATTTCGTCAATCAACATGAGCGGGTTCAGCGTCTTGGCTTGCTTGAGAGCGTGGATAATGCGACCAGGAATCAGCCCCACGTAGGTACGTCTGTGCCCCTTAACTTCGTGGACGTCCTGGATACCACCCATAGCGATACGGACGTACTTACGGTTCAAGGCTTCGGCAATCAGTTTGGCGATCGAGGTCTTACCAGTACCAGGAGGACCAGCTAAACACAAGATCTTACCATCGACTTTACCGGAGACACGGCCCATCGAGATAAATTCAAGGATGCGTTCCTTGACGTCTTTAAGCCCGTAGTGGTCACGGTCTAGAATTTGTTTAGCTTCACGAATATTGAAGCGGTCCTTGGAGTAGATACCCCACGGGATCAGCGTCAACCAGTCCAAGTACCGCTCCAGAACCCCGAGTTCGCTCAGGTGTTCGTTTTGCAGTTCCATCTTTTGCTTTTCCGATTGGTAAGCCTCCATGGCCTCTTCAGTCATATGCAAGTTTTTAAGGCGAGCGTCGAATTTGGAGGTCTTGGAGTTTTCCGTCTCCGAGATGCCGGCACGCTTTTGTAACTCCTTGATGAACTCCTTAATGAAGAGACGAGTCTGGTACTCGTCGGCTTTAGAGCTGAGGTTGTGGATAGTGTTTTCCTTAATCATCAGCGCCTTGACTTCAACCTTCAACAATTCAAACACTTTAGACAACCGTTGTTCGACATTAAGCGATTCCAATAATTCTTGGATAGTCTTGACGTCACCGTACACCAGCGACCCCACGTAGTCAGCCAACTCATCAGGCTTGTCCAAGTAACGCGTAAGTTCACGGTAGACCACTTTTTGCGACGGGTTCTTCAGCGCCAATTGAGTGACAAGCACACGAATCAGCTCAACAAGCAGAGCAATTTCCGTCAGGTTCTTGTCGAACGGTTCGTCAGCAGTGGGCTGGATGACGGCAGTGGACACGTTTAAGCCCTTAAGGTATCCCAGAGGTACACTATCGTCGACCACTTCAGTAAGGTTTTCGTCACGAGTCTTAAGCTCCTTCAATTGACACCGTTGAACAGGGTAACCGACGATGTTAAGCCAACCCGGTTTCGGCAGAAGTAAACGGATAACTTCACAGTACACCCCCATATTGTATACACTATCGCGCAGTTCAATCACGTCAGTATTGGGGTTACTTTCATCCTTAGCGTGGAATAAAGCGAAGTAAGGCTCACGGTTATCGATAATAGTATGCACGGCTGAGATCACTTCAGGGTCAACGATATTGATCGAAAATGCTCTGCCTGGGATCGGAATACGGTCCTTCATCGAGATGGCAAGCACGGGCGGGTAGTAGCCAGTATCAGGATTGATCTGTATCGGTATGCGGTCAATCTCCGAGTCGGGGCGACTGGGAGGGCTATTATTATTGCCACCATCGGGAGGAGGCGGCGGGGCACCAGCACCACCAGCGGCGGCGGCGGCGGGGGCATCGGAGCCCTTTTTGGGACCCTTATGCTTCACCACGACAATTTCAATGTCTTCTTCACCCGGCAGTGGCAGTTTGTCCGGTTCCCCATCCTTTACGGGGTCATTTTCCGGCTGGGGTTTATCTTCTTCGGGCTGTTTTGGGGTATCCTTTTTCTCCTCAGGCTCGGGGGCAGGAGCAGGGTCCTTGCTCGGCTTGTTAGAGTCGTCCAGCAGCTTGAGCAGCACCAATTTTGAGGAGATAAGCGCGTCCAACGCCAGGTTATGGTCGGCGGCCACCAGCACCCGCAGAGCGTACCGTAGTGAACACACCCGGCGGACCGCTTGTGGCGATGCCAGAGCGACGATGCGCAACGCCAACTTCGTCAGAATCATCGAGCGAACCGGCAATAGTAAAATGGGCGAGGTTTGGCGGTGGAAAGCGGAGTTGTGGGTGATCGCAGAGTGGCGACGACGATAATGATCGAGTGGAGGCAGCCCCTGCTTGTGTGCAGGAGGTATATATCTGATTCTATCTAGTTCTACGCGAGGTACTCAGGGTGATAATTAATAAGCAACCGTGAAATATCATCAGTGGCAACCACCACATATATAATAACTTTTTATTTGGATAATACAGGGCTGTGGGCTAGAATTTGCGACGGGTGGGGCTATTACTATGGCGATGCCCTAAGTGCGACCGAGATTAGGACAATGGCTAGGGAACAGTCTCTGCCACCACAGTGCGATTATTGCACACACGCGGACTCGCGGAGAAAGCCGTCGCCGTTGACAAGTGACATAGAGAACTAGAGAATGGTAAGAAGGGGATAGGAAAGGAAAAGAAACCAAGTTGGAATGGTTGAAGGTGTTATAACGTTGAGCAATCTGGTGTGGGTGGAGATATCGGGGCTGCCGTATCGGGCCAGTGCTCATTTTCTGTCATAATGAAGGGCTCTCCCCCTCACTAACTAATTTTGTTAGCTGTGGTGCCAGTGCGGGCCCCTCACCTCGCTCGCCGTTGCCGGGTTCGGCTTTAGGCGACGCGACTGACGATGCCCGCTTGAGTCACGCCTAAATGACACCCCAGTCACAATAACCGATTTTATATTTCAGAGGCTAAACTGGTGACATACAACGAATATTGACACTTACACGTCTACTAGGGCTACCGTATCATCGGATCTTATCGCCTCGGGATTCCCCCGCGCTAGTCACGTTTGGTTATCACAATGGCGGCCCGCCACCCCCACCCACCCTGAGCCCCTCTATCTCTATCGTAGACCCCCTGGCGATAGCGAGATGGCCTTAAGGACATTAAGCCACAGGCTCGCTGTCTCCCTGGCAGTAGGGCGGTGCCGCTTTCGGACGGCGGTCTCGCCCCCACTTCGGACCTGTCTCCACTGTCGAAACGTCTCGCACCACATGCGCTCACCAGTGGCGCCCCGATCTACTTTACCCTTACACGAAGCCATGACCACGGAAGCGCTGCCCGCGGAAGTGTTTGCCCACCAGTGTCGCCAGGCCCACCAGTTGGTGCAGGCGTATCTTGACGATAAGCTCCCGCCACCGACCAAGCCCGGGTACGTTACTGACCCGGCGGTTAAACAACGGGTCAAACAACGCATCCGCCAGCTGATGGCCGAGCTCAGCCACGCGTTGGACGACGTCAGCGACGTCGCCATGTCCTACAACGGCGGCAAGGACTGTCTCGTGATGGTCGTGCTTATCCTCGCCGTGCTCCACACTAAGAGTCTCCCGCCAAACTACCAGTTGGATTCGGTTTATATTAACGCCGAAGTTGAATTTGCCGAGGTACGCGAGTTTATCCGCCAGCTGAACCAGCGGCTAGGCCTCCGGCTGGTGCCGATAAAAGCCCATTTGAAGCAAGGGTTCCAACAGTACTTGGACGCCAATCCGCATATCAACCGCATCATCATCGGCATCAGACGCTCCGACCCGTATGGCGCCACCCTCAAATTTGCTCAAGCCACTGACGGCGACTGGCCCCGGTTCACCCGGCTACATCCGATCCTTGACTGGACGTATGTTGATGTGTGGGCGTTCCTCGTGGAGACGGGGATCGACTACTGTCCGATGTACGACCAGGGCTATACCAGTCTAGGTGGACGTGATACTACGGTACCCAACCCGTTTTTAAAGCGAGATGACGGCACTTATGCCCCAGCGTATATGCTCACTGAGGACGCCGATGCTCGCGAACGGCTAGGCCGGTGTCGCTACACTGAATGCCAGCGTCTGAATCGAGACGTCGCCGACACCATTACTAATGGTAATGGTAACTCCACCAATAACAACTACATGACCAATACCAACCAGTCGGCCCCGGTACTGGGCCAAACTAAAGACTAATGACCTAGACACTACTACATATACCTTAGACAAATATTATATAGCGTAATCGATCACCCCAAAGGATAACAAATTCGTGAATAACTCATTTTATAACATTACTTCATAAACATTACACACACACTTCACGGCTTTCTCCGCAACACGTCGGCAAGCACTCCCTTGAAGTACTCTTCCAGGAGGGGGCCGACCCCGATCTCACCCAAGGCCCGCTCGGCACTCGTGTACGACGGCCCTTGCTGCTGGGTGTTCCCTTCCAACTGGCGGAGTCTCATTTGAAGCTCAACCTCCTTGCGGTTGTTTTCATCAATCAAGTTTTGCAAATCCCGAAGGTAGTCGACCAGCTTGGTGAGGATTTGCCCCTTATTGGGCTTACCGTCTTTGGTCCCCAGGTTCTTAACGTCCTCCTCCTTTTTAGCATCCTTTTGCAATTTAGGGTCAAAGTACTTGGCAGGAATCAATGTAAGAAGCTCCTGGATCTTCTCATTGATATTATCCCGGCGTTTGCGTTCATTGCCTTGGTCGGCGTCGTCGTCATCTTCCTGACTGCGAATAGTGATGATCAGGCCTTTACGCAGCGTCGGCTTGTTCACCCCTCCGTAGCTACCACCGGCGCCACCTAAAGACGCCAGCAATTGCTTCTTGATGTCCAGCGATTGCGAGAGAAACTGCTCGACGTCCTCGCGCTTGACGTTGATGGTGGGGATGTTCATCAGGGTATGCGGCGAGGCACTGGGGTTTGCCGAACTCAGCGCCCCCGTCAGTTGGTCGTAATACAGGTCGCGGAACCCGTTAAACTCGGACATTGGCGTTGAGGAAAGTTATCAATTCTGGATTGTGGCTGGTATCAGTGCCTTAGCAAATGTGCGCGCGCTCGCACCAGGTGCCCCCGACTGACACATGCTAAAGTGACCGTTTGCGACCGTTAAATAAAATCTATAAATACTTATATATACAAGTTTTGGAACCGTGTGTGGGTTTGAAGTCTAGTGAGTTAATCTCCGGGCGAGTTGCTTTAAGTGTCGTTCAAAGGACTCGGCTCTGACGTCGTCCTCTTTCAGCCACAATGGCACCAGCGTCGTAGCATTAACTCCGTCGAGTTTACCCATACGGAGACCATAGTAATCAATCACCACTTGTTTTAGAACGTTGAATGTCTCCATGTTACCGGAAAACCCACTATTCCTCATTTCATGATATAAAGCTTCCACTGGGTACAAGTCTCCTTTACCATAATATAAGTGAGCAATGGCAAGCACCAAATTGTGAGTTTCTTGGTTACACGCCACTGAGTAAACGTTTACGTCACGTTTGAGCCAGTGGTATAAGGTCATTGCCGTTTGGCCATCATGGAGTTCAAAAGCGGCCATCTTAATTAAACCGTTAATCACTATGGGTAATGTAAACGCATTAAGTGGGGGCGTTGTAGGGTTAGCTTCCGCTTCAGCAATTACTGAGTTAACAAACAGTTCCGCTTCCGTTTCAGCTCCGGGTTTAAGTAAATGGTCGAGGGTCAAAGCCCGCTGATCACGCTTCAGTTTGGCATCACTCACCATCTTCTTCCACCGGTCAAGATCAGCGAAAAACCACCGACACACTTCGCCCACATGGGGTAACTTGCTAATAGCTTGAAGTGTTGATGACTCAAGCCCCTGTTTAAGGTCACTGGATATCCGTTCGCGGGCAGTCTTGACTCTTTTCGCCACTGTCTTAGCTTTTTTGGTACGCTCCAACAGAGCTGCCACCGTACCCGCTACACCCGCCTGGGCCTCTCGTTCAGGGTGTTCTTGCATGTACAGCTTGAAGATATTGTAGAATAACTGTCGCTCGCTAGCAATAGCCAGCTCTGACATGGGTGCTTCGTCGCCATCGTCTTCAAACTCTACCCGCGATGATGGACCTGATTCTTGCGGTTGGGCGGCATTTGTTGTGGCATCAATCGTCTGCTGTAAAAGCTGGTTGAGCTCAGGGGATATGGATGCGTTGTAACGGCGCAGCGTTCGGATACACTGGTGTGGTAGCCGGAGGCGATGGATCATCTAGGGGAGAGTGGCAAGTGCGATGATGAGAAGGAAAATGCGGAGTCGATTTGAAAGTGGATAAGAATACTATCGTTTATGTCACTTTTGCATATACATAAGCTAAGAAATTAAGTAGTGATTCAGATGGATCACATTTACGGCTTGGCCCACTTGGTGCCGGAGGCCAAGGGAGCCAACACCCCGTGTTGGCGGGGGACGTACTCAACCCGTCTGTACGAGTTGAGGTTCTTTCTAAGGACAAATTGGAAGCAAGTGGCGGTACCGTTTCTCGAGGCGACGACGGCTTGGGCCAAGAAGAACTCCCAGATACGGTACCATCTAACACCGTACTTGTTGACAGCCTTGTCCTTGTTGCCCAACCAGTTACGGTACCATCTCCAGATGGTGGCCGAGTAGTGGACACCGATGTTGTCGACGGAAACAATTTCAAAGCCAGCGGCTTCCAAGCACGAAGCGACGAAGGCCAAGGGAGTAGAAGCGTCAGCACCAGGGAAAATGTACTTGTTCATGAAAAGACCCCAGCACAAGTCTTCGTATTGCCAGCTCTTTCTCAAACCCGCGTATTGCAAGAAGAACAAACCGTCGTCTTCAAGCAGCTCGTAAACTTGTTCCAAGAACGCGGTGAAACGACGGATACCGACGTGTTCGGCCATTTCCAAGCAGGTGATCTTGTCGTACTTACCGTTGGGCTTTTGCGATTTGGGGGCTTCACGGTAGTCACAGCACACAATCCGCAGTTGGTCAGGGGTGACACCATACTTTTCGAGCAATTCGGTACCCCACTTGGTTTGGTTCTTACCGAGGGTGACACCGGTGACCTTAGCCCCGTATTGCGACGAGGCGTAGGTGGCCCAGGTACCCCAGCCACAGCCCAAGTCCAACACTTCTTCACCGGGTTGCAAGTCGATCTTGTCGGCAACGACCTTGAGCTTGTTGTCTTGCAATTCTTCCAAAGTTTCTTCACGGTCGGGGTCGCCAATGATACCACCGGTGTAGATCATCCGGGGGCCCAAGAACCAGGTGTAGAAGTCGTCACCACGGTCGTAGTGGTCACGCACTTGTTCTTCGTCTTGCGATTGCGAGTGCAAGATGACTTCGGGGATCATGCCGAACAAGAAGAAGCGGAACAACGACAAGGTGAATCTGAAGTTGGCCCAGTCGTGCTTGTATTCGATGATGTCGAGGGCGTCGCCCTTGAACGACACCTTACCGTCGAAGTACAATTCCTGGAAAGTTTCAATGGGGATCTTGGTACCCTTACCGTTGTTCAGGGTTTCGTACTTAGCCTTCAATTCCGGGGTGTGGAATTCCAAGTAGTACAGGATGGGGCGGTTGGGGTACTTAGCCTTTTCGTTAAGACGGGGCGAGTACAGCGACATGATTGTCCAGAACGCCATCAAGATGGGGATGACCAACACCAAGGTGAAGAACACCCACGTCTTAAAACCACCACCAAGCTTGCGGGTGACCAAGTAGGGGATACCGGCGACGAGACCAATCATGGCCAAGTTAGAGAAGTGCTTCAGCCCAGGCCCGTCGGCGGGCAACGGGGCGTTATGGATCAGCGGCAGCGCCAGCGTCCGCACGCCACTCTCGGTGGAGACCGGGGGCGTCGGCTTCGCCGGCGGCGTCTTGATGAATTCGACGTTGTCCAACATCTCAATGGGGGAAGGGAAAAATTATGGGGCTTGGGTGGGGCTATATAGTGGATATGCGCGCGCGTGTTTCGGATGAAAAACCTGAAAACCTTGGACGTGGCACGTTTGAGTCTCAGGCGTCGCGGCACAGGGAGTCGACCTAAACAATACGAGAGAGGGGATGCCATCGGCGTCCGGGAATCAACGGCAATGGCATTAAATAGGAAAGTGACATGCACTATAGTTAGAGAGTTGTTTGGCCAATTGGATCTGGCACGGGGGCTGGCGGGTGTTGGCTCTAAGCCTCGGGCTATGGGGGTGATTGGTTGACTCCGAGCATGCGCATAAAGGATAATGGGCGCCAACGGTAGCACGATGAGAAACAGAGGCTGAGAACTAGCGGAAAATTGAGGGGAGAAACGTCATTGGGCGGTGATTTTGGCTTTAATAGGGGTTAAGGCAATCTCGACTGCAAGTAATAGGCTTGAGTCAAGCGAGGCTGTGGCATAATCGACACGTAGTATTGGTTGAGAGGATAGAGCCGTGCTGGTTCCTTCGATTATATAATCGCAATCCTCACTTCTATAAAAAAAAAAAAAGTTACGGCGACGTCTAAACCCGATCGGGAAATTATGGCAATGCTCGTAACCACAACGTAAACGCCCAGTAGCAGCTATTTACGAACGCCAGCCAAGCGTGGTCACCAAGTAAAAAGTCAGCCATTGAGAAATGAGACGACATGCTAGCTTTCTGGCTTGTCAATTCCACAAGTTGTTATCTTTCGGTGGCATTGGCTACGGCTCACATGCCACTAAAAAAAAAGGGGGGTGGCTTTGGTGTTCCCCAAAACCGTGGGTACAAGCTGGGTTAGAAGTCATGTCTATCTATCAGGTTACCGCATACGGAGATTGGCATCGTCAATGGCCGTTAGTCACGGTCACTAAATGTGTCGTGGGATTGAGATCCCGATTGGGATACTGGCAGATTTCTCTCTGGGCGATGACGTAGTGAAAAGACAAAGTGTTTATTGTAAAAATAGTTTCTATAAATTGTAAATAATTAGGCCACAAGTGTCTCGTCAATGTCTTGTCCAGTCGCTACAAAAAAGGGAACCAGCCCAGGTAGTGACTTTGAGGTATATCGCCACCTCCAGAGGCAGCAATGTCTTCTGATGCTCCACATTTGATAATTACTAAAATTGCAGTGATTATCAATGGAACATCATCGAGCGTCAAATGGCAGTGTATGAAGAAAGTGTCCTTGAAGGAAATTTACAGACACAAGACTACCAGCCTTTATATAATTTTCAGACTATGCCACTAGCTTCCAGATCATACCAGTCAAGCCTAAACGAGCCAGCACTGCCTCTACTGAAGCAGAAGGTGGTGGCTGCCATCTACAGAGCATGGAGTTATCACAATGGCAAGCGCAACAGCACTCGCAATAGGCATCGGGAAACGGCACCGGCGATGCCGAAGCTGGCTCCGACCAAGCCGAAATTTACTGGCTAAATCAACACTGATTGGACCTAAATTGTTAGTATCAGATGGTTTTCTACTATCTTTAATGACAACTATCAACACGTATGCTTTCAGTTGTCCCTATCATGTTCATCATCACGGTAACTTACCTTTTCCTCTGCTTAAAAGATGAGGTATCTTTTCGGACTCAAGGCGAAAAATTCCGGTGGCTATATAGTGGGAGGCGCGCGCTATGGCCGGGTAACCATCGTTTGCGGCTCCGCGACTATCTGTGACGACCACCGTACCCCTAACCAGGCCACCACCACAACACCCCCAGTGGCGTCGAGTCCGTACCCCGATGTTTCACCTTGCGAGCTCGTTGTACTCGCACTACACCAAGCGTGAGCAGTACAACGTGTTAATCCTCGGGTTGGACAATGCCGGCAAAACAACGTTCTTCGAACACCTCAAAATGCTCTACCAGATCCCCGACGAGCTGGCGGAAACCCGCAAGAAAAAACAGGGCGACGAAGTTGACACCGTCGACGCGTTGAAGCATAAACGTATATTGCCCACCGTGGGCCAAAATACCACTACTATCAAGTTTGAGCTGACCAACCCTCTGGAAGTGGTGAAAGGCAAGGGAGGGCGGAGCATCCTCCTCAAGTTCTGGGATTTAGGTGGGCAACAGCTGTTGCGACTGATGTGGCTGCGATATTACGACCAGTGCCACGGCATTGTGTTTATCATCGATCTGACCGATACCGATCGTTTCCAAGAATGTTATGATACCATTGTCGATATCGCCCACCACAACGCGTGGGAGGGTGTGGTAAACGTGCCCATCTTGATGTTGGCCAACAAGCAGGACTTGCCCCAGGCCGTGGACTTGGTCCAGCTCAAGACGGGGGTGTTTATCCAGTTGGTGCTGGAGCTCGAGGCCACCGACTCCAAGTTATTGCCGGTGCTGGTGCTTGAGAACCAAGGGCTACGCGAAGCGCTCGAGTGGTTAGTGCTGCGCTTGGTCTACAACAAGGGGAACCGCCCCCCTGACTACCGGTAAACAAACATGCCACGCGGGTCCCTCGTATTGGAGCGCCGTCGCATTCTCCGCCTATGCGCGCGTCTAAGTTTGGTGTTGGCTGGCCTCGGCTCTTTTCAACGACGACTACCGGGCGGGGCTCCGAACCGAAAACTGTCCCAGGCCCGTCTCCTCTAATATGAGTACGCTATGACTTACCTCAAGTTCGCCCTCTACTCGCTCATGCTCGCCTGCCATTTTTATACATAATACCTCTTTTGTCGAGCTTTCTCCTCCCCCTTCCATAATATAATTATCATTGAGGGGAATACTTTACTGGAAAGTTTGGGCGGCTGCCTCCCCCCGGTTAATGGACATTTTTTTACTTTTCGTATATGCTCACGTCGGTTTCGCAAGGTGACCTCGAGCGGCATGTACCTCTGCAGGTACCGCCAATCCTGTCGTATATTAAGCGAAGGGTGCCCTCCCCGCCCCTTTTTCACAGGCTTTTCCAGGAGTTATGGAGCGAGTGAAGACCCGTGTCAAGCGGTTGTGGCACCGCCAGCCCCAGGCGCGGTCCCCCCATAGCGTTACCTTCCCGCAAGAGTGCTATGACCCTCCCAAGTGGTACGCGCCTCCACAAAGTTATTACCCCCCGGTGATGGTCCCGTGTCCACCAATCCAATCCGAACGAGTAGCTGCTCGTGAAGGAGCCTTACACTCATTAGACCCTCGAGAAAATACCGATGCCGACGTCTATCCTCAAACAAAGCCATTGCCCAAGTGTCCAGACCTGAAAACCAATCGTCCCCGCGCCATTCCACTGTTTGCTAATAAGCGGTACAGCCACCACATCACCATCAACGACGTTTACGACCATGCTGATATCCAATTGGAATTACCAGCAGCAGTTCGTGAACTGGTGGGAGTATGGGCTCGCCAGCTTTGTCAAGAATTAGGCAATAGCTGTCGCGATCTGACAATTTATGAAGTTGACGATACCAAAATAGGCCTGCCAGTTGAGGTAGTAATTACTATGAGTTGCATCGGCTACCCTGGTCTTAACCCCCGAGGTTATTTCAGAGTGATTAATACTTACGATCATCGGGCTGCTTTAATCGCCGTACGCGAGGTCGTCCAATCAATGCCCTCATCGCAATTACTATACCTCGATGAAATCAATATCAACTATATGAATGGTATCATCAGCAATGCCAACCGAATGGCAATTTGCCACGTTGACCCGCGCCAGTGGATGGTGGGTGGTGGTCAAACGCGTCAGTGGAGAGATGGCTACACGCCAAAGGCTCGCCTGGAACACAACCTGGCGGATTACCCCGGCTACGATATCTCCTACACTGGCAGCACTGACAATTCCAGTATGTTTTCAAACGTTTATGGCGACGATATCGAGCTGGTGTGCCACCTGCTGGTGTATCTGGAGTACTCGTAATGAGAGAAATCAAGGCACAATTGATTTCCGTCGTCCTGCTTGGTGACGTCATAACTGAGGTTGCCGGCTAATGTCGAACGCCAAAATTTCATGTCTTAGTAGTGGGGGCGCGACCCCTACCTAAACGACACTAACGAACAGCCAAGGCTATATCCCTGGTTGGAATCCATTTTTCTTCCACTATTCTTTCATTAACACATCGCTTACTTGGGTAAATTTTTAATAATACGGTAATTTGAGTCAATTTTTCATCCGCTTGTCGCCCACCGCCTCGAGTTCGTGACCCGCAAAGCAATGCTCGTGCCAGCAAACTTCCATACCACCATCGACGCGCGCCGGCCGCAGGAGAATCCCCACAAAAACTCGTCGTAGCTCCAATTACCAGTACGAAGTGAGAAGCTATGGAATTATTAGTGTTTCGCTTACTCTTACCAATTCCATAAACTCCGAAGTTTATAATTAGAATTACTGCGGTCCCCACTCGGCCTCCGCTTTCCCCTGGTGACTGGTCGCCATTATCGTGCTGCCAATTTCCTGTGTGGAGTGCAGGAAAGACGCCATATATACATGAGGGAAAAAAGCCACCCCTGGCGACCACCTTTGCTCGACGAGAGATTGCTGACTCGTCACCCCCCGCTTAAAAGTTATTGATTTCCACCCCCAATTGACCCCTAAACGGCGATTTCTGAAACATGAGTTCCTCAAAGGGCAAGCTCTTTGACAAGTTCAGGAAGCCGTTCCGCTCCCACACCCGTCTGACGCTGGAAGGCCGCGGCGACCAGTTTAAGCCGCCAGCAGCCACCAGTGCCGGAGCCACTGGAGCTGCTTCAGGCGTAAAGCGAAGCCAGCTGACTCGGGTGACAGGGTCAGCTCCCTCGGCGCCATTGGACCCGTTGCCGACGAAACCCGCGGCCAATACTACCGGTTCGGTGACGAAATCGCCATCTACTTCTAAACGCGCTGCCCTCGCCAGCGCCAGTGCCCCGACACTGCCACAGCAGCAACGTGGCGGTGCTCCCGTGGCCAGTGCGGATGCCAGTGCTGCCGCCAATGCCGCCGCCCACCACGCCGGTGCCGCCGGAATTGATGCCCACGTCGGCACCGCCGATGAAGCAAGAGCCGCTACCCAAGCCACCCAAGCTACTTCTCAATTGCAGCAGTCGCCTCAGCAACAATTGCCTCACCAACACCAGAAACACTCCCACCACCAGCAACAGCAGCAGCAACCGCGGAGCGCACCGCAGCAAGCGCATGCACAACAAGTGCCAGTTCAGCAGGCACCTGTTCAATCACAACCGGTGCCGGTACAACTGCAACACCACCAGACGCTTGACCCCAGTAAGAGCCGCGAGCATCGTTTACTGCCTACGGATCTGCAGGCAGAGAATGCCCTGACGAGAGCTATGTACGGCGGTGACCTGGTCCGCGGTGTGCTGCCTGCTCCCGGCAATGTTCCTGGCTCTACCCAGTCTGCTTCTGCCTCGGCCTCGACTCAGGCGGCTCAAACTGGTGTCGGCAAGACGCTGGCGGCACTGTCGATTCCGGCGACGCTGACCACTCCTCGTGCTCACCAGCCGTCGCTGCCATTAGTGCTGTCGTATACTGCTGGGGAATACGCCACTACTCTGCTGGGTAACACCTACAAACAGACTCCTAATGAGGCTGTGGCCGCTACGTCTGCTGCCTCAAATACGCTGAAGTCTCCGGGGACTACGCCTAAGCGCCACTCCTCGCGCAAGCTGCAGGGCACTGAGGGTAGCACCCACTCTACTGAGGCGATGGGAGCTTTCCGCCAGCCGCTGGTCAAGCGTGACGTCCACTCCAACGCCGACGAACGCTACGTGGACCCGCTCTCGCATCTGCCTGGGCACAAGCGCACCCACCTGCTGCTTGCCCCCGACGACGCCCCGGTGCCTGCGAACGAAGTCGGTGCTATGGGCCGCAAACCACTGGGTAAAGCTGTGGGTGCTGGCGCTGCTGTTGGTGCTGCCACCGGCGCTGCCATTGGTTCGAGCCACCACCGCAGTGCTAGTGGATCTAGCAGCCACCACCGCCACCAACGCACTCCCAGCGCTGCCAGTGCCAATTCCCCGTCGTCTAAGCGTCGTGCCTCTACTAAATCAGACGATTCCAACGTGAGTCCCTATGCTCGTGACCCTAAGGCGGTGATCATGGCCAACTTGGAGGAGGCCAAGCGCGGCAACAACAACAACAACAGACTGAGTTTGCTGCACCAGCAACCCTCAGAGTCTACAGCGTTGTTTGAGCTGCTGCACGATAAGGACCCGCTGCTGGACGTGATTGTCCTGGTACAGGGGACTAAAGATAATAGTGAAGCCACCAAGATTGCCCAGAGAGCAGTGGAGCAATTGAAGCGTGAGAACCCGGAATTGCTTAAGTTACTGCGTGAATTGCGGATCAATTTCGTCACCGGCGACGTTACCGACCAGTACGGCCAGACGATCTCTAAGGTTGACGGCTACGGCGGATTCATCGAGAACCGTGGCCACCAACGCCAGGCCGAGGAACAACCGACGGAGCCTGCTCAGTACCTGGGTAAAGTTGCTGAGAAAGCAGGCACCGTCAATGCCCCCACAGGTGTGCCTTTGGAAGCCCTTGGCGGCCATCTGCAATTCTACAACGATGATGTTGACCACTCACCCACACCGCCCCACCTCGACAAAACCGACAAAAATCTTCTGAACAACATTCCCGCGAGCTCCGTGATCGGCCTGGCGATCTCCGGCGGCTACTACGCCCAGAAACCGATCCAGCACCGCCCGCTGGGGGGTGTGGCCGACATCGTCATGAGCGAGGGTGCCACGCGCCACATTCGCACCGGCAACAGTGCCGCCACCGGCTCTGGTAGCGCTGCCAGTGCCATTCGCACCCAGGTGCCTGCCACCGGTAGAGATATGGGCTGGCCCAACTCCGGGGTGTTTGTCGACCATATGATGAATGACGAGGACAGACAGGCAGGCAGGGATGCGGGCGATGACGTGGCCGTTGATCGTGCCGGTCAGACGCCGCACTTGAGCTCTATCGGGGCTGCTGGCGGCGCCGGCACCGCTGCTGATTACTCTGAAGTGGTTGCCGATGCCTTCAAAAAGGAACACCTTGATTCGTCCAACACTCACTCTCATGAAGCTAGTCAACAGAACAGAGATGTTAGTGGCGGTGATGTGGGGGTGCACCGGGCGGCCTCCTACGGGTCGCGTACAGCCAAGGCCCCCGCCCCCGCCCCCGATGCCCACAACCACCACCAGAAT